>NC_034416.1:6162255-6311369 GCF_002078875.1 Numida meleagris
GTATCTAGGGATTACATCATTAGATCATAAATCATTAGTAAATCAGTAACTACGTGCTGCCGAGCACTGCCAAGCAAGCTGTTTCCCAACAATTCCCCCCTTTTTCTTTTAGGGTTGTGGGGCAAAACAATCCTTAGGATTGTGCCACCTTAAGAATATTTTCCATTCTATCACAGCAAACTTATTAAAATATAAAAATCATTATAATCAAAATCAAAGTAATCAACAAACTGGATAATATTACACAATTTAGAACTCTACAAGAAAACTTGTGCTTAGAGTAATCACCCACTGTGTTACTTTAGATTCATTCTCTGTCTTTTCAAGTGATTTGTGATCTGTTACTGTTTTGTTATGGAATGACATAAGTGTATGTATATAATATTTATATTTGTTTATAATATATATAGTTGAAAATTAAGTGATTCTTATCATGTGAAGGGTTAGTCATTTGCGTCTTTACCTGCTTGATCTTTCAGTTGTAGTAGAATATTTTCAGTTCAATGTTTGTAAAAATTCCAAACTTTTTGTGTCCAGAAAATCAGAGAAAAGAAAGATTACAGCTATTGCTCCCATTTTTCAAAAGCTCATTGACAGAAATCAGATAAAAATGGGAGGACAGGTACGAGTCGTGCTTTAGTCTATGAAAAGTACCTTTGAAGCTGACTTACAGTGAGAGGTTTTCTATTGATTAATTTGTGCTTCTGTCTCTAACGTATGCGTACACTTGAGTGTGGTAAGCACTGACTGTGCTGGTGCGATCTGACATTGATGGGTCTTAGATATAAATAAATGGACTGTACAAGATATCAAAGATGAATTTCTTGACTACACATCCCACATGGTGGATTTCCAAGACATGATGATTCCTGGATGGGTTCTAAACTAATCTAAAAGGCCTTTTTTATTTTTATTTTTTTATTTTTTGGGTTTTCTTTTGTACACGAACATTAGTGCTGATCAAAACTTTCTCCAAGAAATATCCTGGAGAGAGTGCCATAAAAATAATGTGCAATTTGCACATGGGATATGAAAGCTCGCGATACAAAGATAATGCAGGTTTTTCTGTTTATCTTTCAGATAGATGAAATAGAGCAAAAGTGTAGATAATATAATCTTTACATATGCAGAAGGCAGATGTTATTTCTGTTGTTTTGAGTGCTGGTTGCTATGGTAATAAAAGTGTTTGACCAGCTGAATTTCAGTAGCTTTAATATCTAGCTGCTTATTAAGCTGTACACCATGAGATTTCAGAGCAGCAGGGACATTTTTTCTGCTAATACTTGACAGTTTTGTGTGTACTTTTAACATCTTTCAACCATGATTTCAAATCCCTGAAATGTCAATAAGTTCTTTTTCCTACAGTCTTTATTTTTATATTTCCATATTTTATTGATCAGCTCTGCGAATTGTTTTCTTTCTCCTTTAGATACCAAGGACGAAACTTTGTGAAGTTTCTATTAGTGAAGAAGTATTTTTCAAAATGTGTATTCAAAGACAGTGTAAGGCAGAAATACCAATACATCTTTCACTAGTGGCTATAATGAGCACCTCTCTGTTAAAATAAGAGCATGTGAAAAATGTTTGATACAGGCCTATGCTTTACAGCTGTACATAATATTGTTGAGGAATGACTAGATAAGGTGGGAGGTCATGTTTATTTCATGTATTCTTGATTTTTTTGTGTGTGGTTTGAATCTCTGTGTATTTTTAAAGTGAATTGTACCTGTGTTTATCTGTTAACGTACTCTACTTTGATGCAGTGCAGCTACTTGAGTAGTTGCTTTCATGTACTATAACTATGGAGCTTAAAAGCAGTGGCATTCATGTTGATGGTAGGATGACTCTGAGCATGTCAGGTCTGTACTTAAGGCCTATGTTTCTTGTGAGCTGTACAGAGGTAATTCTGACTTTAGTTTGGCAGGTATTCATGCGTTTCTCGAGTAAGCCGTCTTGTCTGCAATATCCGTCTCTCTCTCCCAAAGTCAGGACAAACATCGTAGCTTTAATTTAATCTCCAAAGCCAGTCTTTCAAAATGATGTCAGAAACAAAGATCACAAGATTGTACACTAAATTGAAATTTTGAAAGGATATTACATTTTGGGCTCACTTTATTCACTTTCTAGTTTTTGAACTCCTTAGTTTATCTTTATGTAACACTTTCAAAGTTTTTCCTTTGTGAACACAAGAGCTGAAGCTATCCTTATATATATGTTTTCTCATCCAATCTTCTGATACTGGGATGTGGGCTTTAAGAAAAACAGAGAAATCTCAAGACTCGATCTTGGTGGTGTTATTTTATGCAGCTATAGAAGATAATGCATCTGTTCCACAAGCATTTGGTAGTTGCTTTTCTGTCTTCTATTTTTTTTTTTAATAGATCAAAGCTGGTTGAAACAAATGTAGAAAGATAATTCAAGTATTAGGTATATTTTTAGGTCTCAGAGATGCATTTTATTATTTTGAGGTGAGTTGTGATCTGGTATGAATTAAAAATATGTTTTGTACTCTAAGCGTACTAAAGAAAAGCACAACAAATACTAATAATGTTAGTATCTCTTGTAAATAGAGACTTAGACCTGCACTGCTGTCTTTTGAACCTGTCAGTCTGATAGGGACGATAAAATTGTTCTGTTATTGGTGTGGGTTTACTTTACCTTAGTGCTGAGCTCTATAGTCCATGAAAAGTTAACAGCCTTGCTCGTTCCCTAAATCAAACCTATAAGACTGACTACAATTCTTCCGTCTCTTGTGCAAGAAAGGCAAGGGTAATTAGCAACTATTTAATTAATTAATCTCTAAGTAAAATACCTTAAAGATAAATGTTGGTTTTCTTCCTCTATTGCAAGAGTGGCTGAGGGTGCAGACAGCTTCAGGGATGTAACTCAGCACGTCTGGTGTGTGCTCTCACATTCATCCTTTCCTCTCTGGGAAGGAACTCAGTGCAGCTAACATTTAAATTCAGAAATATCCCCAATGTGTTTGAAAAGAGTAGGATATTTTCTGAAGGAAAGCAAAGAATACGTGCTGTACAAGGAATTTTCCATCAGTATCACAGAAATATTTGTTGTTTTTAGTGCTTTAAAACTAGCTCTGCTGAAATCATCAAAATAACACAAGGGAAAATGGGATGGAGTATAGTCATTTAACCTTTGACTCTGTTAAAAGGAATCTAACATAAAAGGGACATAAATTATTCTCTACAGCAGAGCTCTGTTTAAAGTTTCTAGTCCCTGGACACTAAACCTCTCTAGAGTGAGGTTGTCATTTCATTTGATTTCATGTGCACAGTGTTCATTATTATAATAGATTCTATACAATTAATATGTCTACTTTTGAAATAGTGCAGCACTGCATGTAGCTATAATAATACTTTTGGGAGGACACATTATTGCAGCTTACTGTGCTTGACAGTATAGTGTTTTCTGAAGTCACAGTGCATTCCTGAATACAGTGATTAATATCTGATTGTTTCATTTTTCCAATAGCAGATGGTTTGTTTAATGGCTGGAGTTAACAGCATCAAGGAATTTCTTGGGCTGTCAGATATTTTCTCAGTGTAATTCTTTAAAAAAAAAAAAAACAAACAAAAAAACAAAAACCCTACACTTTGATAATATTATTTTAAAAACAAGTGAACAGATACAATACAAAGTTAATTCATTTGGAAATATTGATGAAGGGGAGGGAAAATCATCTGATAAAAATCAGATTTATGCTTAATAATTAGCTATTAGTTTTTAGCTCAGAATTTTACATCTTTGTTCTCAGCTACACGTTTTTGCAGTAGTGAATAATGATAAGGGCTTTTTAACTTATTTTTTGACAGACATAGGTGTGTTTTATGTAGTTTTCTGTTGCCATGGCAGATAAACCTCTTAAATAACAATGCCGTTGACAGTTCTTTCCCAGCTATTTTGCCAGCTGTTCTGTTACCTTTTCAGATTTTATCTAAATTTTTGTCCATTTTATTGTAATAATAATTTCATATTTTATCAAAATATTTATATATTTATTTTTATATAAACATAATAATTTATCTACCTTGCCCACATCCATATGTGATGGAAAGTGTGAAATATGTGTATTTGCTGGCCTGCTTGTCCTTAATCAACATCACGTTGCCTGGTCCAGCTTATGTAGCTTTTGTTTCTGGATATGTTTCCCTGCTAAGTTAAAGCAAAATGCTTGATACGTGGTCTTCATGTTGTCTCCAAAAAAAGTCTGCTTGTTCTCTTTTCTGAGCAGCTTTACTGCAGATATCCTTGTTTTTTTTTTTTTTAATTTCTTTTTTCTATTTTATTTTCAGAATGCTGAAGTTGGTGCTTCTCAGTTCATGGATTTTTTTTCATGGATTTTTCGTTGTTTGCTTGTTTTTCTTTTTTAACTTTTTTTTTTTTCTAGTCATTGTGACTGTTTACTGGAATTCATTTCTTGATGATGTGTTGAATCTGTCCAAACCTTATATCTGACTATTTGTAAATACTATGTCAACAACCCTCAACTACTGATAAACTGCCTGTGAACAAGAGAAGAAATGAGGATACCTTAAGTCAGTCTTTTCTTCGTATTGCCTCTTTCTAACTGCAATTGCTAACAGCTATTCCAGTTTGTGACTGTGAGACAAGCTGTTAACACAGCCTTTGTCCTTTCAGCTTTTCACGCTTTTTTTTTCCCTGTGTATCAGCCTTTGCCATTTCAGATTTTTGCACTTTTGTGTGTGTGCTTGTCTTTATATGGTACATGTGCTGTAAATCACTGAAGACTTATGTTGGCAGGCAGCTGCCATGGGCCACTCATTTGTAAGAACACATCAGTTCAAAAATGTCAAACAAAATGAAATAGCCCCTCAGCTCAGCTCAGGGAAGAAAAAGAGGAAGAAAAGGAACAAGAAAAAGAAAGCTAACAAAAGCTGTCTGTAGTCAGTGCTGTAGTTTGTTCTTATGCAGTACCAAGTTGTTGCCTTTCATCAACCAGACTGAAGTTGGGGAGCATTGCTTCTCTGTGCTGCTTCACTGAGGATCATCAAGTGAAAGACTCTTTCTGTTGCCTGTTAGAGTAATAATTACAGCAGTGAACTCTTGAGTGTCTTTGGAGGAGTTATACAAGGGGCGAAGGACACATGGTAAAGGTAACCAAAAGAAGATATTGGAGGTACACAAGTTTACACGAATATCTCTCAGCATTTATTGCACCAGCTGTGACCATTTTGTAGAAGATAGAATAGCCGCTGGATAGCTGCCAAAAAACGGGACGAGCACTATTGAGAATGATGTGGTTGGAAGTGGAGATCTCAAAATCAACCTAAAAACTCACTGCTTGTAGCAGTGAACACTGCATCATAGGCATATGCATTTTACTCAGTTCTTGGAAATGTTTTTCACAGATGGGTCTAATGCAGTTAGAGGTATCAGATGTATGATTTAGAATGCTTTTTCCTAATTCTTGAAAGGAGTGACCACCTTCTACCTGTGCTATTTTCTGCAGCACTAGGTGGTTCCCCTCTCCCCTTTCTCCTCTTTGTAAGCAGCAAACATCATTTGCCTTCTTCTGTGACTTTGTCCTAGACTGCTGCTTAACTCTAGTAATTGCAATATGTTCCTTACAGTTTTGGATTATGAAAATAAGGTTTTCAGTCATCAGAAGATGGCTGAGATGTAAATAATGGCTAATATAAGTGAGTTAATACTTGATTTTTTTATTCTAGTGTCCTTTCTGTGATGAAACCATACATGATGATGTTTAATAATGAACATTTCTTTGTATCTTCTAGTACTTCTTACATGTTAGACATAATGTGTTGGAATTTGTGAGGAATTACATCTCAGCTTAGTTTCCTGGAGTTGTTTGAGAGCTGTGCAAACATGAAGTATCAAACAGTGAAACTATAGTCAACGTGCCATCAGTTTGAATGTTCTTGGCCAGCGTGGGAAGGAATAGTTCATGCTGAAGCAAGATTTTGAAAATAGACCAAGTGAGAGCCCCTGAATAAGGGTGTTACGCCATGTTTGTCCAGAGAAATATGCAGGTAAACAAAACAAATGGAGAAAGCCACTGGTTTCCTTTGAACTTGGGAACTTGAGACAGAATCTAAATCAAATGGGTTTTCTGCACAATCCTAAAAGTCCATCTGACTTGCTTGTTGTACAAGGTAAAAGCAGTCTGAATGTTTATGTAGGTTACATGTGTTCTGTTGTGTTTCTAAGCTATTCTCTTAGGAAGGTTCTTTGCTTTTATATTTTTAGCTAAATAATGCTTGAAGGTAAAGATTGCTAAATGCTAGTAATAAGCTGTTATAAATTGATGAGCTATTTTCCTTGTTCCAACCCAAGCATAATAGTTTTACTTTGAAAAAGATGAAGTAACATTTAGGACACGACAGAGATGAAGTCAGCCCTATAGTCTTGATGTGCTGTTGGTTTTCAAATGTGCCGGATTTATTTTATCCAGTTATTTAATCTTTGAAAGATTTCTGATATGTATCCGAAATTAATTATACTACAGAAATCTACTCAATGGATGGAAGTAAGTGCCAAGAGAAATTTCTAAATAAATAAAACAGCACCTGCTGAAGCCTTGCATGTTTGCTCCTCTTATTTTGTGATAAAACTTTAGCTCTACTGCTTTCTCTGTCTACCTGATTGTGAAATCCTCTGGTGCCATCTGGTGGATAAATGAAAACTAAATATATTAACTGACCAATTTGAAATGGGTCTAATAAAATCCATTCACAGCAGCAACGTTAGCAGAAATTATGTCAGTATCCAGGAAAAAAAAGTTTGTTTTGATAGGGACATTCTATACAAACACGCAGAGGAACTTTTTGATAAGGGTGTTGGAGCACTGGAACAGGTTGCCCAGGGAAGCCGTGGAGTCTCCTTCTCTGGAGATATTCAAGACTCATCTGGATGCCTGCCTGTGTGACCTGCTGTAGGGAACCTGCTTTAGCAGGGGGGTTGGACTCAATGATCTCTTGAGGTCCCTTCCAACCCCTGCAATTCTGTGATTCTGCGATCAGTGTGCAATTTTACAGCATAGTTTGTGTAGAGAGCAGTCAGTGTTCCTCTTGTTCTTGATTTTTGTTGATTGCTTGGAAATCAATTTTACATTATTTCTAAAGACTTGAGGATTTTATGTTTTGATAACATGAACCTATTGTAATGTTCCTTCTTAACTTTGTGTGTATTTCTCAGCTTCACAGGAATAATATCAGCCATTTTCTATTCCTTCCTGTAGAGACTTTAAATTCTGTGTTTGTGTTTCAGTTTCTCACTTCACCATGTAGCAGCATCACATACAGAACTAAATACCTTCATGAATATTTAAACTGTAAGTCCAGAGTTGAGCCCACCAAATTCTGCAGTAAATGTATTATAGACTGTAAGTTATGTGATAGCTGAATTCAGAAAACAAAATCATTTTAACGAACTGTTTTTAGAAATACATGATACACGTAATAAGTTTTAGTACTGTTTACTATGACTGAACTTTGTTGTTGCTTTTTCCACGCTTGTTTTTGCTACATCTGTGTTTTCTTTTTAATTCCAGTGTCAAAAGTTCTACTCATAAAACAATTTCAGGATAGAAATATGTGCTGTAAATGTCTTTATGGCCTGTAGTGTCTGTAGAATTGTGCTTGGTGGGACAGTATCTTTATTAGTAAGCAGCTAAGTTTTACTATGTATGACCCAGCACATCCTGCAGCATTGCACTTCAAAAACTGGCTGCCTCTCTTTAGTCATTGCTACTAGTGCTGGTAAATATTCAGTGTGAATTGTTTTTAAGGAAGATGGTGCTCCCTAGATGGCCTATTGTTCTCTTTTCCTTTTCAAGGTTGTGATCATAACCACTTCACGTTTTGGTTTTATTTAATAATAATACATATGACTAAAATGCTTTTCTACTGCAAAAAAACCTACAGGATAGAAGAGGACTAGTGTAAAAGGATTGTCATCCTTTCTGCAGTTTATTCTCAGAGTTTCAGGTGTCAATTTTAGGTAGTTGTCTGTATTCAAGGAGCTAAATATGAGAATCAGTCAATTAAAATCTCTTGTGTGAAAGCCCAAGTAACATAAACAAAGGATCCTTACTTGTGAGTCATTAATTAACATGCTATGCCTTAAACATCTAGTTAAATCTAAATTAAATACTAAACATTCTAATACAAAAAGCTGTTAGGCCAGGCTGTTGCTAGGTCAGTAGATCAGTTTATCAGAAAAAAAAAAATATTTATATTACAGATGGGAATGGGAAGTGAATTAGCATCCTGCTTCCATACACTGAATCTGCTTTGAGATGTGACTTGGTAGCTGTTTTTCCACTAACCTTAGGAGGAAAAAGGTTGTTATTCAGCTTATAAGGGAGAACGTTTCGATCAGGGTAATTGCAAATATTGTATTGCAAGTGTTAGTAAAGTTTCCCAGGGATTTACATGTATTTATGATATTGACTCTTTTAACTGTTCCCAAGCATTTAGTGTGACTATCAAGCTTTTTAGGATCAAAGGTTTTTCAAAATAGTCTTAAATATTCCATGGAAATATTAGGGAATCAGAATGATCCGTGTTGATGCAGTTGATGAAATGTGCGTGCGGTATGTTTCTCTAGTATGATGAATCCAGCTATGGGAGAGATGGTGAGTCACTGAGGATTTGATACAGCATGAGACTGTACCTATTTGTAATGTAAGTTCAGTTTGGTTATATTTTTAGGGTAGTTTTTGTCATGTACTGTAATCTGATGACTTCTGTAATGTAATTCTAGCTTTAGTGTCAATATTTTTCCCCACTGTTTTCCTTCTTCTTTGTACCTCATTGAAACCTAGGTGCGTAAACCTATGTGTCTTAGTACATCTTACATACTTCAGGAGGTAATTGAAGAGAGATGTCTTTCTGGATTTCGAGTTATCATAGATGTCTAGGATTAGCTCTTCCTTTTATGTTTGGCTAGGCTATAAGCAGCATATAATTTTGTTTTTGACCTACCTACCTACAGAAAATCTTAACACATTTGAATGACAGTATGTTATGCGTAAAGGGGCAAAAAGAGTGTGGCTGAAATTAGTCTGTTGGGTTAAGTGGTTGGCTCCTTGAATCATACTGGACCTCTCGTCTCAGGGAAGAGATTTTAGTGGAGTTTACTTATGATACTTCATCTATCATCATAATAAATGAAATCTGAATGAAGGTTTATTACTACTAAGCACAAAATGCTAACTACAAAGGAGTAAACGCTCGTGAGGCATCTCAGTGGTCTGCCTGGACCCAACAGGAGTTTATTAAACAGTCACCCCCAGGCATAACTGCATACAGGCCTTTTTTCAGGATGCTATGAGACTGAGCTTAAGCTCCACTGGAATTGCAGTCCATGTGCAGGTAGAAATTTCTGTGAAATTGAATGAGAACTTTTGTGTGAAGGTGGTATGTGTGTGCCACTCTTGACTTCTATAATACCTGTCTTCAGAATGAGTGGCTTTAGGAAGTATTCCCAGACTGTCTGGCATTTCCATACTTTAACTGATTGTTCTTAAAACTGATTAAGATTTCTGTTGTTATGATTAAATAGATATGAATGAATAGAATGACTGGAAAGAGCCGAGAAACCTTTTCATTTTGCAGAATATGTTTTAATAACTTACAATTAAAAGACTGACATAGCACAGAAGAGCAAGTTATTCCTGCAATTTATTTAAAATTTATCTCTACTTGATTTTAAATAGTTATTGTTAGAGAATGAAAATTATTTCTTACTGTTTATCTCATTCCACCTGATCTTTAATAGAATTCGTGACAATCAAAAGGAAGTTAGGTCATGCATTTACTCCAGTTTTAAAAACTGCCGACAAGATATAAACAAGAAAATGATCATTAATTTTTACTTTCTAAACAGTTCAGTGAGGTGAATATATCCCTATTTGCATTTCTTTCATTTAAATTTTGACAGTTTGGCTCAAAGAAGGCACAGATTGCCCATCAGATTCAGTGTACAGAGGATTTATAACTCCAGTGGGTACTGTTTGTTTCAACTTTGTTGGCATAGGTATTGCAGTTTTGTCAGTAACTTGTATTTAAAGAGAATTGAACTTGCCTCCTTTCTCCTTCTGTCCTTGAATTGATAAATCTGCTTAGTCAGTGTAGAGAATTCAGCAAAGCTAATGCTTTTTGATCTCCTATCGTCATCTGTTCCTTTCTGCTGATCAAATAAAAATTGCAATCTCAATCCTAAAATACTTAATATTTAGAACTGACTGTAGCATTTTACCAGGAATTATTTATTTACTTATTGCATTAAGTGCATTGTTTAGGTCTTAAAGCAACTGCAGACAGTGAGTTAATTGTAGGCATCTCTGAACTTGATCTTGCCTGTGGAGGAAAGAGGCAGTGTAATTTTCATAGAGAAATTAAGTAACTAGTGAATTATGGAATAAATTATGACAAATAAAAAATTTGTGAGAGATTTTGTTGCTGTTTTCAGAGTTGTAATTTTCATGTCATTGGTGGAAAAAACAAAAAAAAAAGGTTTTTTTTTGTATGGAGCTTTTTTTTTTGTGTGTGCATTTTGTATTCTAGAATAGCTAACTGAAGCTACTTTTAAAGTGGGGAAGAACATTGTTTTTTAGAAAAAAATAAGAAACTTCTTCCATGGTTTTAAACTTCCTGTGTGACATACTGCAACCTACACTTTGTCGAATTGTACCTGTCAAATTGTACAGGATAATGTGACAGTACATGATACAACTGAAGCAAGATGACATGGTGTGTCAAGTACAATGTTTCATGTAGAAAGTTATAAACAAATGATTGGATTCTACAAAGAAGTTTATGTATTTTTTCTCTACCCACAGCAAGTTATGTTGAATGTTGCGTATTTTGAAGAGTTACGTATGTATGCTGATGATGTGGGAAAACAGTCTTCTATGGTTATTAGATTAATTTAACAAACAAAAGCTAGGATGTTGAGAAGCTTTGTGCTAATTCATAATAAATATATCCACCGGTGTTCTTTTTTTTTTTTTCTTTCTTCTGTAGTTCTAACCTGTCGAGATTGAATTTCAGTGGCATGTCTTTCTATGTAACATGCATGATTACAAGTTTTTCAGCCATGGACATTTAAAACTAAAATACAAATATTTTTCATGTAAGCAGAAGAATCTAGTCTGTAAACTCATCAGTAATAGTCTGTGAGCCTCAAGGGAAATGCCATAGCAGAGGTACAATGGTTTCTTGGTGATTTCCGTTCGTTTTCGTACTATGCTTGGTATGTATAAAGAATCCAGTCAGTGTGTCCTGTAGGGATCTGATACTGAACTGGTGGAAAGTAGACAAATAAGGTGGTTGTCCTCAGAAGCAGCTAACTTTCTCTAACTGGTCACATTGTTAATCTCGGCCAAGCTTGTTACGTATTTTTTGAAACTCAACCTTGTGGAGTTTTTTGGTGAGTGGTTTCCTCTGTAACTGACAGTGTTGAGTTCCTAAATGTTAGTCTTCATTTAATTTATTTGCTTTAATGTTGTCCAACAAAAGTCAGACATATTTGTATAATACAAAGGAAAAATACATGATGTTGGACTTCTGTTGCATAATTAATTTTTTCTGTGAATTCATTATGTAAATTTAAGGGGAAGGCAGTTTAGTATTTCAAGTAATTATTTTATTTTATTTTTGTTTACTTTTCAGCAAGTATGTAAAATTGATACTAGGTCTGTAATTGAAATGCCAGATGGAACAATAAAACCCTGGAAAGATGAAAAGAGTAGTAGTCAGTAATGAAATACTCTGGAGCTCTGAAATGTGGATACAGCTGTAGAAATAAACAGGGCATTCTTCTGAAGCAAAAAAGAATACATAGACGTAATTCCTTCAAAAAATCTGGTTAGAAATCTGTTAGTGCTAGAAAATAGTTTGTGTACTATTGAGAAGTGCAAGGTATGAATTGGCATATCCAGATAGATGTGAATAATTCTTTTAAATACGTGGTTTTGTTTTTATTTTTTATTAGTGTTGTTAAAATATTTCTGATGTATCTTAAACCTGTGGCTATTGCAGTTTAAGGCCAAATGGCAGTATGGAAACTAAAATGTGTTCAGTTGTGGATGTACACAATTCTACAAATGACATGACTTCCCCCTTCTGTAAGGGAGATGGTGCAGTCTAGTCTGCTAAGGACACTTCTGGATGTGTTTTCATTTCCTTATGGCTTGTAGTTTGCTTACATAAATGTGCTTTATTTCTTTGAGCTCAGACCAACCATTCAATATCTGTTCTGGTTTTTGGAACAAGAGATTTGTGTTAGTAAAGAAATATGACCAAAATTTTGTTGAAGTTCGGTCTTAAGCTAGCATCTATGCTGACAAGACCTAACTCACGCTGACTGTCATAGTGGTGGATTCTGGGCTACAGTGAAAACTTTTAACTCGAATTAAAGAAAGTGGACCTCTTCAGAGTGTTTGGGCTTTGATTAATTGATAGTCTTTTATTTTTCATCATTCTGTTCAGTTTTCCTTCACATACTTTTTCATTTCTGGTCTTCCAGCTCCGCTTGTTATTACTCCTCTGCATCTTGAAAAACAATCCTTGTTAATAACAGTTTTCTCCTGTTAATTTTTCTTTTTTCTTTTTTTAGTATTCTCCTGTTACATTGCATATTTAATACTTTTATAATGAGTAGTTGCCTGTAGTTCAAACCCTTTTACCATTTCTTTTTGTGCAAATTGTGCATTGTAGCTTGCAACAGATAGCTCTGGCAATGTAGATGAGGACTCTGATATGTGTTATCCAGCCTTCTCATAACATTATGCTGTAAATATGACCTGAGTTTAGATAAGTTGTTCTTTTTCTTGCATGTATGCAACAGAGATGTTTCCATACCGTAACAGTATTATGCTATAGCAGTTCTCTATTTCCAGTTCCTCATGGGTTTTGGCAGCAGGGACGAAGTCTACTTACAGAATAGTATGTGACGTAAACTGGAACATACATTGGATAACCACCAATGTAGAGAAAGATAAGAAACGTACTTCATGTTGAGCATAGTGACAATCTTAAACCTGTAGAACTGGAAAATATGGCTTGGTGGAATGGTGAAGGCAGTGCAGAATAAGTACTGATTCAGAGGATCAGGGTTAATCAGTAGGAGTGGGAGTAAGTGGAAGAAATGCTGGAGTGCTGGGATTGTGAGGCTGAGGAGACTGGAGGAGGAAGAAGAGAGAGGTTTACAGCTGAACATGAGCAAAGCTCCTTATATGAAACAAAGTTGGAGGAATTCAACAATATTAACTTATTCCAAAGATACTATTAATTTGATGTATGTAGCATCACAGCTCAGGTTCCAGCACTAGATACTCTTGAAGCACTGTAGAGCCTTGATTAAAAATACATCTCATAGAAGGGGGGACTTAAAGAGCATTTGTGTTCTGCTTTGTGATGAAATGAGAAGCACTAAACTAGGGCCAGGCTTTGGGCATTCATAAATTAATAAGACAAATTGCAGGTGAACTGATTAATATTTGTTCTTATTTCTAAGTAACTGTTCAACAGATAAAACATGAGTAGTTTGCTCTTTTTTTGTGTGGCTTTTTAATTTTGTGTTGTGAAAGAAAATGAATATGGAAATAAAGTTAAACATAGCTCAGTGTGTTCTTGTCTTTGAATCAATTGAACTATTTCTGCATTGAAGAAGATTACATCATGAACTCAATTACCACATTTTATTTCCACTGTAATTTTTCTCAATTTAGAGGCTGCTTATTCTATTAAAAGAGAAGACTTGAGCTAATGGTGATTGGTGATCTTCCCTACTGACTACTTCTACTGATTTAAATCAAATTTAGTTGTGCTATTGAGGATGTTATTTAATATCTATCACTTCATTTATCCAATTTAAACACAGGAAAAGATTCAGAACACATATTTTCTGTTACGCGGGGACAAATAAGGACGAAACAGGTTAAGTTACAACTAAGAGCTGAATATATGCTGAACTCAATTGTGCCTAGGACATACTCTGAGTTCTTTGACCAGATCTCTGTGGTGGCATACTGTTTGGAAGACCCCGATATTATTTTATTCTGTTCCAACCAGTGAACCATGGAAACAAGTACCAGCTGTAGTTTGGCAGTCAGATGTTCCGGAGCTGTCTATAAATGGATCTATGTGATCTCCTCTGGTACTGCAACATCAGCTGTGTGCCAATCCAGTGAAAATGTGTAATCTTTTTCCTTCCTTCCCCAGCATACTTAGGGTTTTAAGTACTACAGTGTCTTTAATTACCATTATTGAAGGTCTTTCAACTTTGGAAATTGGAAATATATTTCACTAGAGACTACACCCCATGATAATTGGCACTTTGTTTGTGGTGTCTGCACAATGCTGTTCTTATTTCAGTCTGTTATATTGAAGATTGTTTCCTGATTTTTAAAGAAGTTTAAAAGTAATTCAATCAGGTCTCTATCAAGTAATTTTTCTTTGTGGAAGTGAAACTGTAATTTTTCAAATTGTGATTTAGCAAAGCCTGTTAGCTTAGAAAGATAGATTTGAGATAAAGAGTGGCATTGTTTCCATTGATTTACTTCGATCAGAACAATATAATTGTCACAGCTTTGTGGGTTTTTTTAAAATGTAATTATATATTTTCCTGTTAGAATAAGTGTCAGAGTGCTAAAAATTCCATCTAAAAGATGCGTGACTTCTCTCCAATACATTATTTCACCCAACTCAATTGTATTCAGCTATACCTAGTTTTTTGGATAAGATGACAGAAAAAAGTACTAAAGCAAAAAAAAAAAAAAAAGAAAGAAAAGCAAGACCATCCTGAAAGACTGCTTCAGAGGACTTTCACTTTTTAAGTCATCAACTCCAATCTTATGAAATATGAATGTTTAATGTGAGCAATTAAAATTGCACGTGCTGGCTAATATTTAGTGTTCCACATTGAAAATTATACATTCAGAGGATGATGAGTCATTGAATCAAGTTGTCTAGAGAGACAGTGGACCTTGGGCAATTTGAGTAAGCAACAGGACAAAGCTCTGAGAAAACAAGTCAGAACTCGGAATCAGTTTTGTGCAGGAGGTTAGAAAAGAGACCTCCTGAGGTCTCTTTCAGCTTGAGCTTTCTTTTAATTTAACTCAATTTAACTTTGATAGGAGTTATTTTTTTTCCTAGTGTGCAATTCCAGCACAAAATTTAGAATCGTTTTCTTGAAAAGATTAACATCTAGTTATGTTTTGTATCCAGGATGATTTTTCCTATTTGTATGTACCTAAGAAGCTGCTGTTCACAGGCTGACCTTACTTAAAAAATTCAATTCAGTGTTCTTTTGTATCAACGAAATTTCCTGAGAATGAATCACAGAAATCTGCTGCACTCAAAGTATTCTATGGCCAGAGGCTTTTACTTGAATTATGCGAATTCACTGTTACCTATTTTTGGATGACAGTTGGTCATATTCTAACCCATTATAGTATATTATTGTACACTAAAATATATCTAGGAAAACCAAAACATTATTATAGTAATCATTATCTGTGATTTATTGTGCTCCTCATAGTCTGTAATTGGTGAGATGTGCACATCTTCTTGGAATGTAAACAATTATGTCATGGGAGAGGATGGTTAGAAAATATCTGAAATTAAAGGCTGAGCTGTATTTATGTGCTGGAGAAAGCAACTGAAAGAAAACCATTCCATTTCTATAACAGAATATCAGAAAACCATATTTAGCCTGTGAGCCATCAGTCATCATTTCAACACAAACAATATTGCTCCAAGTACCCAGTAGGCCTGATGCCATTTCAGGCATATTTTGATAGATATAAACTTCCAGGACACTACAGTGCTTGGATTCTGGTACATGTCCTCCCCTCGAGATTTAGAGAAGAACTTTGGTGCGCTGTGCAGGTGTGCTAGTGTTAATGATAAATGTTTTCTTGCATTCTTACTGTTGTGCTGTAAGAGAACTTGTATTATATGGCAAAACTGTGAACTGTCATACACAGGATGCTGTAGCTCTTTCCTGTTGAATCTTTGAGTTTCTTACTCTGCTTTGTTTTTAATTCCTTTGTTTTAAAGATAAATTGATTATATTGTTGAATATTTCAACTACTTAATTTTTTAAATTAAGATCCCAGAAAATTCCTCAGGGTTGACTTGACAAGGTAGTATCATCGCTGATGCTCTGGGACCGATTTTATGAACGTGATGGGATGTCCTCTTGTGTGTAGTTTAAAAGAAACAAAGTTACAAGGAAAACATGAAACAGTAGGTGTGAAAATGTTGAGTTTTTAGCCGTTCACAATTTTCATCCTTTGTACAATAATTTTTTTCCAGTTGACATTTGTGGGAGAACTGAAGGAGTGACCACAGAACAGATCTAATTTTCTACTATTCTTGTTAATGTAGTCTGCAGATAGAAACAGCTATATCTAAGGGATTTAGCTCATTTCCTTGTGTGCTGGTGTCCTCTCACAGGAAGTCTAAACTGCTACCAGTTGTC
The DNA here is from genome assembly GCF_002078875.1 of Numida meleagris. Classification (NCBI taxonomy): domain Eukaryota; kingdom Metazoa; phylum Chordata; class Aves; order Galliformes; family Numididae; genus Numida; species Numida meleagris. Next base: position 6,178,747 of record NC_034416.1, read on the forward strand.
ATTTGTTGTTAGTTTTTGGAGCTCCCAAGGCCAGCTTTATTTAATTGAAGCAAACAGGAGGTTTTATAGACTGTGTAATTGAAAGTACTGCACAGTGTTTTTGTAAATTGTAGTGGAGAGCAACAGAACTATTGTGCCTAAACGAAATAGAGAAGTTTTTCTTCCTGCCAATGCTGTAGAGGAAAACAGGCAAAATAGAACAGAAAAATTAAAGTGAAATATATAGCATATGTTTATAAATTGTAAATAAGAGCTGTTAATGTGCAATGTGGCATTTCTTTAACAGATTGAGGCAGAAGTAGTAAACTGAGTTGAAGGTAGCCCCTGAAAAATACCTGAAGTAGTAATAAATATTGTAATTTATTTTCTATGATTACAGTACCTTTATATAGAGGATATCTCCTTGCCTATTTCTAATCAATATTTTATAATGGGAATACTTTTTGTTATCATATTTGCTTCCTTGGTATCATATCTAGAACAGACTGCAGCCATGCCTATTGCTCAGCACTCAGACCTTTGCAGATGACTTTGATAGAATTGAGTGAATTTATATTATTTGATGTATTTCCTTTAAAAAAAAAAAAGTTTTGCTACAAAAGAGTTTTTTGTCTTGATCTTGCTGAATTCCTTCCATTTTTTTTTTTTTGTCTTATTGATGCTCACATTGCCAATAATTATTCTCCTACTCTCAAGTTTCTTGCATCCACCTCAAGATTTTTGGATATTTGGGCCAATAATTTTTTTTTTAATCAAACATTGTTTTCTGTGTTTAGTTCACACTTGTGAATGTATTTTCTTATTGATATTAAGAAATGAAGTGCTCTAGAAAAACAATAAGTAGTAGTTCAGTGGTAAGTCAGGACTGTTTGTACTAGAAATTATGGCAATAGGAGGAACAGCTTGTGTGGGAGCAAGAAGTTACAAGACGTGAGTCACTAAATAAGCTTATCGTACTCATTGACTCTAGTGATTGATGTTGTTCGACAAGTAAAATGCCAAGGTATGAGTAATCATTATGGTGGATACGGGATAACACTGATTGTAATTAGTTAATAATTCATACAACAGATTGTGTTGATATTTCAATAAATCTGTAAATACCTTTGGCACCACTGTACTTCTGGCTTTTTATAATTCTGGATACCTGGCTTAATTATTTATGTCCTCTCTTTTTGTTATGTCACAGGTTAGTTAATGATGCTAATTACATTTTAGGATGCTTGGATGAGCCTGTTCTCTTGGATGGCATACAAGATGTTAGATTTTTTTCTTGCCAATTGTGAATTAACACACACATAATCAGTTATCTTAAAGTTTGTTGTTTATGCATTTTACTATATAGCAATGTGCCAATTAGGCTAATAAATAAGATAAATTTATTGACTAGAGCTATAGATGATTTTGATTTTGTCTGTTGGTAATTGAATTGGCAGATCCCTAAGCACACTGAAATCAATTACTTTGCTAACTTAATATAGGTAACTTCTCACAATATACTGTTAGCTTTGACATTTTTAAAATGGCATTGTTAGCACTTGCTAAAGACACAAACAGTTGGAATAGAAAAGGGATTTCTTTAAAGACTCTCCTGGTTTATCATTTTCATGTTTCTCATTTATAAATATTTGATGTGAGATGTCAATGAAAATATTCAGTAATTGGATTTGTCTTAATCCTTTCTATCTGCTGAATGAATACATAAATAATTTTTATGTTTAGTAGCTAGTAGTCCAGAAAATAATCCATGAAACTTGAATTCACTACTTTTAAATTGTTCATACGCTGAGGTATTTAATAAGTGAATTTTGTACCTAGAGGCTGCTGTAACAACAGCACTGAACACCCAGGTTCCATGCTACTAGAACCGACAAAGAGCAGTGGTGTCAAAGGCTGCCTGCTGCCTCATTCCTCTGGAGGAGCAGAACCTCTTCCTGGAGGATTATTTGTTGTCCAATTTTTTCAATCTTTTATTTTTTTTCTGAGACAACAAGTAACAGTAATACATGTTATTTGTAGCCAGGGCTCTTATGAGAAAAAAATACTTGTCGGTGTACTGCTCTTAAGATGTAGACATCACACAGTTCCGGTTGGGTTCAGACTTGTTACATAGAGTGAGAAAATTCTCCAGTATTAGTTCTTTTCACCTCTTATACTTTATATAGACATGCAAATACAGACAAACAAAAAACAAATCAAAGAACACACCCAAACAGCTGGAGGGAGGAAGAAAAAAGGTAAAAAGACTGCACTGTCTCTGAAATAACTCTTCCTGTTGATTACCTCTCTTCTAGTTCCATTTGTTTCAATATTCATATTATGCAAATTACAGAGTGGCAGAATGTTTTGCTTATAGGTAGTTGAGGTTTGTGGTGGAACTTGTGATCACAGAACTTGCTACTTTTAAGGCTGTTGTATAGATCGAGTCAGTCCTGAGGCTGGCTTGGAGCTGTCAGTGCATATTAGTGCTCCATAACACTGCCATGACCTCTGCTAAATTGCTTTTTTGTTTTTTTTTCTCCTTGTGTTGCTCCACTAAGGGGAAAAAAAGAACCCTGGCTCTGTTTCCTGAGCTTTTTGCTATCATGGAAATTAGGAGGATAGGTGGAGAATTGCTTTATGCTACCCAAGACTCTTGAAATTGTTCCTTTCTTGCAGTTTTTTGTCTGCCTTATGTTGCCTAATTTGAAACTGAATGATGATCCTCAATTCCTCAGTGGGTAGTCTTTAAGACAAATTAGCCTTAGAAGCCATAGAAATGATGACTGGAAGAGCAGAGTTTTCTAGATTTTGGGTTGAAGGATGTTGTATGCAAGCACCTCTGCTAAAAGTAGCGCTCACTTATTTCTGGGTAGGTTTTATTGGTAGACAGTAATGTAACCTGTTATTCATTGCTGCCATTTTTTCCTGCATACTGACTGGTGAATTGTTAGTACATTTGTCATCGGTGCATTCTGTACAACATTTGTCAGCACCCTCACCAAGCTCTACTCTCGCTCTCTACTAAAAAAGGATCTTTTCATTTCTAACTTCTTTGCTTATGAATTGTTTGTATATACTTAGTAATTTGCTACTAATATTACTGGCTTGAAATGTTCACGTCATTCTGTAAAGGTATCACAGCTGTTAAATGTTCATGATTTATCTTGTTTAACTAATTCAGATTTCTTGATTTAGTCTATTCAAGACTGTTCTGAGTGAAAGAATGAAAAATAGTGTGTCTGGTTAGCTAATGTCTTATTATTTCAGTATTTTTGATTAGACCAAGCTCAGGCAGCTGAATACTATCGACAGTATTCCGGTGTTGTTCAAGAAAGAACAAGGAGAACTTTCCTTTTCCTGTGTCATTCTCTCTTTGAAATGTGAATTTATATGGTCATTATATTATGGTCATTATGGTCGGTTACTGCATTGCACAAACCATTAAGAACATGTAGATGGTGCAGGTATTTCCCCTTCTTGAATTGTCAAAAATAGCTTGGAAATCACATTGCAGAGTTATCCTTTTATATTTTTTTCTCATCATTGCCTCAGGTCACTCACTGATGAGCTTCTTTTTTCTTGTGCATATATGAATTTATCTTGACAGGGGATTTTACCAAGTGACTTTTTTTCTTCCCCAAACTCTCTTTTAGTGCAAGTGTTCTTCTAATTGGAAGTAAATGCCTGAGAATTGTAGACAGACCTGGTAGAAGGACTACAGGCAACACTGGGTTTATAAAGATGAGGAAGTTCATATTATGACACGTACATATATGCATGTATGTATATACAACAGTCGCGTGAATGATGAATGGAATAAACTGTTCCTCTTGTACGTTTAAGTTGATTATTATGTTGGTTAGATAGTCTTGTATTTTTAAGGTATTCTATTTCTGCATATTTTGATATCTGAATGTTGCGATTTTTTTTCTGCTTTCATCTGAAGTGATATATATTATGATACTGGTCATCATCAAATTTTCTGAGGAAATCTATCTTTTCTGCTTTGAAAAATGGAGCACTCAGGAGATTGCTATGAAAAACCTTGATCTGAGAATAATTATGTCCCAAGGCTGTGCCAGCTGAGTTCGTCAAACCCTACATTCGAAAGCCATATCTAAAGTTCTGTCTATCATTCTGTAGTATCAGAACAAAAGTAAAAATTTTCTGTTGCTTTTGCATCAGGCCAGAACAGGCTGTGTTACAGATATTAAAGTATGTTTTTTAAAGAATGACTAAAGTAATGGTTGGTTTCCATGTTGTTCCTTCCTACCATTGCCCTCTTTTCCTAGAAGCCTACCCCAATGTTTGATATTTTTTTACTTGATAAATATCTCCCCCCACGTCTTTAGGCTTTGATCTTGTGTTCTTGCTCCCAGTAGGAAAAGGACCGGTGTCTGGCAGCTTCTTGGTTGTGAATTCTTGAGTTGGGTTCTTGAGCCCGTCTGTGTGAACTTGGGGATATCCAGGGAAGTCTCCACTGTGGTCTGCTGTGCAGGTGCAGATTTAAAACAAACTACTGCTGAGTGACACAGACAGAAGCAGTGCGTAGTAAAGGAGATTTTTTTGAAATTGAGACATTATCCAGTTTTGCAATGCCAAGATTGTGTTTATTTTTTGTAATATCATTGCAAACAGATTTACCTGTTTAGACAGTCTGTTTGCTTGTATTTCATGTAATGGTAATGAAAAATGAATGCTATTATCCTTTCTTGTCAAAACAAGTTATTTAACCCAGATGAATGGTGAGTATGATAATGCAGGTAATGTTTTTACTGCTGGTGACACTAAGTTAATAGAAACTCTTACTGTGTAACTCCAGGACACAAATAGCTACCTGGCAAGGAACATCTTTTATTTAATTAATAAAAGCAGCAACACTACCACCACCACCAACGAAAACACTTTTCAAGAGCACAGAAGATTTTGACAACTACAATTAAATGCTGCAGCATTTAAAAATTAGAGTGAATTTTGCAACTCAGTTTGTGAGTGGCTTGACCCTGTTAATAAGCACTGTGATGAGCCTACTCTATTAGAAATGAATTCTTACTTTGTAGGAACCTAGCTGTAAATGAGCAGTGCCTGCTGTGCTGTGAGTTGTGTTTGAGGTGCATGGTTGTTCTCAGATGGTTAACTTGAAAACATATTCGCATATATTTGCAGGAACTTGTTTTCCATTAAAAATGTATTCATTTACTGATTTCCCTAAAGACACCATCAGGTAGTGTGAAGATGCAAACTATGTAAGTGATCTAGTATTGACATAAGCTATGATTTTTGTAGTCACCAGTAAATCTAGCTTCAAGGTTTTTCCTGATCAGAAAGAAATACGTACTTACTGAACATATACTGAAAATACTGCTGTAGTGGAAATGCTAAGTCATGGCCTGAACCAGTGATTGAGCACCTGCTGGGAAGGAAGGGCCAACCCAGGGGAGCTCAGCTGCATGCAATGAACCTGAGTGACCGGAAGGGGTGGAGCCGGCATCCACCCCTTCCCAGACCTCATTTAAGGGTTGGCAGTGGAGAAAAGGGAATCCTGCTGGAGATCCCTGCGTACCTGGGGCCTTCTGAAGGTAAGTAGTTTCTTCTTTATTTCTGTGCCCACAGCTGTTGCGTTTGAGCAAATCCTCACTTGCTGTAGCCTAGGACCTTGCTGCTCTGTTGTCATTGCTGTGTTTTCCATTGTGTTACAGTTGCACAGTTTACATATAAATGATGATTTTATTATGTTTGGAATTCTACTACTGATGGGAAGTTATGGAAATTATGGTATTTGAGAATTAGTTACACTAGTAGCCATGGGTGGAAAAACTCATGTATATTTCAGGCTAGTTTTATTTTACTATCAGTGAGGGCTAAACATCCTATAAATGCCTAATAACTCGTAAATAACTCATAATCTATAATTATGACCTTCTCAGGTACTTTTAACAGAGATCTTTTTGAGTGTAAGTATAGTGGTTCTATTTAGAGAGCAGTAAAACTTGTCTGTTTGTAAACTCTCTACCTCATAGTTTCCTGAAGAATCTGGAGGATAAGGGAGAGAAGCATAGAAGCGTACTGCTAGTGCAGATCTTTAAAAGATATTGACGTATATAGCGGCAAAAGGGATTAAATACGAGTAAGATAAAAACAGTCAAGGATTTAAAAAAGGAAAGTCTAAATAGTACAAAATGACAAGGAAAGAGGATGAGGTGTTTCAAGAGTAAGATCAATTTGACCATAAAAGCAATGGAAGCTGTCAGGGAGAGAAGGGTAAGGTTGCAAGGAAAGGTAAAAGCAGGAAATAAAGATGTACTAAACTGCCGAAGAAGTCGTCCAAGATCCATTCACAAATAAAGACACTGATACTTGAAAAAACACAATATGTGCTACTGTGGATGTGCTGTTGTTTTCAAAGGCAATTAGTTCCCTGTGTTTCAAGTAGTATCTCAAGTTTTGTCTGAAATGAAAGTGGCTTTAAGAAAAGTATCCTTCCATTCTGCTAGAAATGAAATGCTGAGAACATAGTAAGCATCAAAATGATGATTCAACTGTGTTGTGTTTCCTTCAGGTATTCTGCAGATGGGGAGAGCCAAACTGAACCTCTTGTCTGTTATTTCTGTGCTTCTAAAAAGTGTCAGGAAAAGCGTGATGAGAGAGTCAATGTCAGATGTTCCTCACAGATGTTTTTAATATTCAGCTCTCTGTAGATACCTAGTGCTAGTCAATTGACAAATATCCAATTATTTTTACAATAATATTACTCTTTTAATTCAAATAAGTAAAAGTTACTTAAGTGATCTAATTAATGTTGAAGTGTTTCATGAGTAAAGGGGTGCTCTTACCTTTGTCTACAGGCCTAGTAGTTTTTAAATAAAACTGCATTGCACTATTTTTTGGTAATTTATAGCGTAGTAATCAAATGTCAACAGGTAGTAAGATGGCCAGCAGACTGTATTTGTAAAATACAGCCGTCTAAAGCAATTGTACTTTTGAGCTACTGTGTAAGTGGCCATGAATGGCAGGGTTTAGCATTTCAGTATGAAGTGACACCCCCGTTATTTTTAACGTAAGGCATATATCTGCCCAATGGAGAAATACTGCGGTAGAAAAAGAGGGAAACTTAACTGTAGAATGTAACTCAGGGAAGGAGGTGTGGAGGAATCTTTCTGGGCTGGTACAAAAATGCTGACAGCAGCAGTTGCTGTTGATTAAAGCAGCCAATTACCAAGGTACCGAGGGAAGGAAGGGTGTGTTACAAGGCCATTGTACAGGATATGGTCAGTGATGTAGCAGTCAGAACGAAATGCAGCTGCATAATTTAAATGCCTGGTTTCTGTGATTGAATTGTTGGGAGAGGAAAACTTGATGTCATTGTTATGTACATTTTGTGTAAGAAGAAACACAAAATTCATTTTCAGCAGTCAGTGTATCTTGGAGGAAGGTGCAAAGAATTTAAGCAAGCAAGAGAGAAACGGGTGGAATGATGGGAAATCATTTCTTGTGGGTTTCATAAGAGCTGTGTCACAGGTGTCATGGGGAGTTGACACTGCAATACTTTGCTGCTGCCTCTTAAGAAGTCAGTTCAGAGAAAATTATTTCTAATTACGCAGACAGATATAAAATTTTAGAGCGGGGCACAGGGATTTAGCTGTGTGACACCCATTAACGTTAATGGAACTCATGCAGCTAAAACACTCTTCACTTTTATGAAAAAGGTATCCCAGAGAGTTTACATGAAGATATAGTTGTCTGTCTCACAGCTAGACTATAAATCACAGCTGCAATGTGTACAAGTAACGTAGCAGGAGAGATGAACTATTTAGGATAGTGACTTTTTTTTAGCTTTGTGGAAAGCTAAATCTTACGTACTTGAGAACTGTCATTTTTTTAAATGCTTTTAGTTAATTAGCCATTTGAGCGTATCAGTGATTTGGAATATTCATGCTACTATTCCTCACAACAGCAAATGCTGTAGGCAGCACCTCTGCAGCGGTTGTGATTCTGAGGTAAGCTGTAAGGTTCAGCAGCATCCTGCTTGTCTTTCAGCTCTCTGCCTAATGTGATTCCCTCATTCATGTGATTTACCTCTAATGGTGTTTCTTTCTCTACTGTCATGGAACGTCTGAGAGTTTAAACCCCAGCAGCTGATACAGGATAGAGTAGGGTAGATAAAAACAGTTGATAACTTGCCTTTGTGCTAAAAACATTGTGGGAATGAATTATGTAGCTGCTGGCATACCTGAGTGAAAGGAGAAGAAATTAAATAAGGATGTTGAATTTTTGACTTCAGCATCCATCACTAACTCTTACTGCAGAAGTCTACAAAACCAATAAGAAAATTCATTTAAAGTGTAACATCCAGCAAACTTATACTGGAGATAGGTATTCAGTAGTTTAAGAACAGAGATACTAAAAATACAGATTTCTGCAAAATAAAACCTCTTTCCTTGAGGTTTGAAATAAGTGCATTTACATCTCATTGGTGTTGTCTCCATTCATGCTAAATCTGAATATCCAAAATTGTTGCTTTAAATGTATTTTTTCATTTATTTCTCTTTATTTTATTACTTTTTTAACTACCACTTTATTACTATTATTTTCTTCAACTATTTAAAAAATTTTATTTAAAATTACAAAAGAGTAGTTTTTTGATTTTTAAGACACAGTTTTTTCTGCTCTCCAATTATAGGAAGCTGGAGAGAACAAAAATAGAGGGGATTAATAAATAGATGTTGATTAAACCAATAAATAAACTCTGCAGGCTTTATAACTTGGAGCGAAGCCAGGAATGCAGTGGTTGTATTCATCCTTGACTGAGCAAGCTGCATAAGAGGAGGGCACCTGCTGAGAACAGTGGAATATACAACAGGAACAGTAATGCAGAAGCACAGCTAATTAGAATTCCTGTAGGCTTTAGCAACAGGTCTGCAAAATACAATAATTACGATGTGACTGTGAAAACATGTCACTTTGATGTTTTTTTGATGTGACAAACTAGCTTAAAATTACCCAGCTGAAAATTATCGCTTAAAATCTTTTTGATAGTGATATACATATAATGCATCTGGAATGACTGATTTTTTGCAATTACTGCAATCAAAGCTAACACTAATTTTACTTTCCAGTAAGCTGTACAATGCATACATTCCCACAGACTGATACTGAAATGAAGCTGGATTGGAAGAAAAATCTTTTATCTAGGTACAGCTAAAGTGTCTGTATTTATCTATGAGAGGTACACTCTTGGTAGGAGAGAAAATGGCAGCATGCAGTAGATTTGCATAAAGACTGCCTGATATTTACGTCTGGAAAATGTTCTGGGAAGATTTAGTTAATTGAGTCAGCTATTTTAAAATGAAGTTGGTAGCAGTAGGCAAAGTCTAATAACTGAAGGTTTGAAAGCAGGAAATTGATGGTTTAAGCGTGACATTCCACCTGCAAATTATTCTGTTGAAAAGAAAGGCGGGGGAAAAAATATATACTAGTTGACAGGCCGATGTGTCAGTGCCTTTATTAAATCTTTGTTGTAGGTACAAATGGAGGTCTGTTTCAAACCTGCAAAGCATTTTTTAAACATTCTGCAAAGTTGTCTTTTTAAATGCTTACAGCAGAATAATGCAGCTGGAGTTTTTCTTCTCTGATCACTGTTTGGGTAAAATCAGTCAATGGCTTCTGTGAGCTCTGTTACATTAGTATCGGCACTGTGGTTGCATAGGGGTGGTGCTGGAAGATGAAAGGGGAAAGGTGGGGGGTGGGGGGAACAAATGTTTGGGACCTGCATAAGTGACTCAGTATAGTTTTTGCTGGGTTTGTGTTCGCTGGGCTCTTCTGTGCTTTCTCATCTTTTTCATCAGCGTGGCGCAGGTTACAGCTTCAGAAGGTTTCCTCATCACTTCCAGCCACCTTTAAAACATTAAAGTTAACTGCAGCAGTAATAAAAAAAAAAAAAAAAACAAACAAAAAACCAAAACTGTTGCAGATATTCCTTTTCATGGGAGATACAGATACAGTATTGACCCCAGATAGTGTAGCAGTTTTCTGGGTTTAAACAGAATTAACATAAAAACTGTGTAGGGAACTTCATTAAAAAAAAAAAAAGTGTGTTTTCTTGTAGCTGAGATTTTTCTTAAAAAAACCAAAGAAAACAAAACAACAAAAACGAGGCAGGAGGCTAGAAACATTACCTTTTTCTACAGGCTGCTGTGGAAAATATGCATGCAATTGCATTTACTGATGTAATTGTGAGCATATAAAAAAAAAAAAAGGAGGAAACTTTGAAGGAATACTACTTGAAACAGAGCATATTTTCATCTGATATATGTAAGAACCCTCTGGATTTTTTTATTACTTCTGCTAGTTCTTGCTGTACTTCAGATAAAGCAGGCCTAATTAGAAAAGATATTAAGAAAAGCTTTCTCTCGGGGCATCTTTTTTTCTTCAACTATTATATCAGTCTTTCAGGAGGCATTATTATGCTATCAACCTAATAACTACCGTATAATAAAGTAGCTGTACAGCTGGCTGTGTTCAGCTGCGGTGGAGGTGCTGAGTTCCGGAGCTGCACTGCCATCTATTGGGAAAGCGCTGACAAATCCTCCTGTGTGCAGTACTGGAGTCCTTTTTCTAATAAAATCTAGTGAAGTTGCAGATTATTTTGCAGTGAGGTATTTCACATTTTATGTGTAGACTGTATCTCCGATATAGTTCAGCTACGGAAGGAATATAAATGTTACCATCAAGAGATAGATATATCACCATGTATGCATTAACTTAACGGAATGATCCCTGTACCTCTTTAAGTACTTTTTTTTTCTCTGGGTTAAAATTTACATGTACCTTAGAGTGTCCTATATGTAGTCATAAAGAGCAGCAAAATAAATTTTATGTTGTGTTTCTCTGTTATTATTTATCTTTTGAAATAGTATTTAGCCAAAATTTTAGGCAAATGTACCTTGAAGTAAGGGTAACTTGCTATCAATACTGAAATACAAGGTGCCATGTTCTTGGATTATTTTGTTTCTTCTACAAAAAGAAGAATGAGAATCATTGTATTTCAGGGAATCCTGGTTGTCTTGAGGTGGAAGGAGTCCTGGGAGGTGTTAAGCCACTGCCCACTTCAGAGAAGTGTCAGCACTTCTACTGAGTTCTGACTCTGTGGCTTTGGTCCTAAAAACCTCTAGCAGTGGAGCAATCTATGATGTTGCTTAATTATCTTCAGAACTAAGAAAATATTTGTTGTCTATCCAGTCAGTCTCCTGTTTCCATTTCAGGAAAAAGAAAAATTGGAAGCTGGATTATATTTTATTCTTAAGAAACTTGTGTGCTGGCTGTAACTGGATTTTTATCCATGATCGTGTAACCTCTTTGGAACTTTATAGAAACAGGTGTGACACTTGAAAATCCTCATTCCTCTTTCATGAAGCCACAGAGAATGCATTAACTAATGCTTGGAAATCAGCATAGATGAGCTGTATGTAGTATGTGCAATGTACAGTTCATCTAATTCTAAGAATAATTCTTAATCCTCATTTAATTCTAAGAATAAAATCAGTGTGTTTTCATAAAAAAACCTGCGTATTCTTGTTATATTATGTGGTAAAAATTCTCTAATGATTGCAATTTCTGTTTTCGTTTAGTTTGAAGTATAATATGGACACAGATGTATTTAATTACTTTTTTCTTTATTGTACGTTTAATGAGGATTTTGCATAGTGTGGTGTCAGAGACAATGGACAGTAAAGGTTGAACCTTCCCATCAATATGCTGTTACATCTTCTTGCTGTGTGTCAGATGGCAGCAGTGGGGCAGTCTGACATGGAAGTGTGTATGAAGGTGTGGAACTGAATTCCTTCATGCAGGAAAATATGGCACCCAGTGAAATTAATCAGTGCTTGCTGAATGTCTGTGGCAACAGAACAGGGGATGTGAGCACAGTGAGATTCAGTGGTGCATTTGGTGCATTTCAGCAATGGCAACAGAGATAGTGGTCACCTCTGGTGCAGATTTTTATGAGGGTGGTACGCGAGCTCTTGGTCATCACTGGCGAAAACGCACAGCTAACAATGGTGACTATGATGAAAAGCAATGTTTTAGAGCAAATTCTCAGCTACATCAAATAGTGTTATCATGCTCTTTGAATTTCTTGTAGTTTCTATGGAAATAAATAGGAGGCATTACTTCCAGAGACCTGTGTACATTTTGAAGAGAGCCTCTTCTTGGATTACTGTCCCTGGATGATCTCACTGTTGATACTATTTGACTGACAAAACTAGGAGTGACTCTAGTTATTAGCTCACTTTTCTAAAATGAGATTTATTTCATCTCCTATTACGATGTTAGAGCTTCTAGTGCAGGGTGTGTTGTAAATAGAGTTTAAAAATAAGCCTGATAGTACTGCATTTGCAAGAAGTGTATGTTTTCCTTTGAAGTCTAGGAAGTCATTTATCATAATTATTTTTGATGTGTTCTGTTTTCCAGACAAGTTTATTTTTTTCAGAGAATAGCTTCTTTTCAATATGGGTATAAATCTTCAAGGATGACTGTGCTGTAATAGTCATCCTCTTAACGAGAGGTTTCTCACTAGCAGTCACTGGGAGGAATGGTTTATGTGCAGATTAACACCCTGGAGGAAATACATTTTCTGTAAATAACTCTTAAAAGAAATGGAGTGAATTTTACTACTAGCTTTCCAAGTCAAAACTGGCAGTACTACTCAGCTTCATTGTGCTCTGTGTGCAATATACACAGTGTATTTTCTGTCTGGATGCCACAGTAAAGCAAAATTTTTGAAACAATATAGAATATTAAGACTACTCTCATGTCAAAGCACCATGTGGAAAATTGCAGTTATATGTACACAACGCAAAGCAACTCTTTGTGACTTCTTGTGCATGATGTGGTCTTAAGTCAGGTTAATGTTGACACCTAATGATTTTGTGACACTTCACTGAATTTAAATGAATTTTGGCCAGTTTTGTCCAGCTTAGTTAACATAAATAATATTTTGTGTGTTGAGAGAAGTATGGCAGAAATAACTCATACATCCTCAAGTCGCAGATGGCAAAACACGAGGGAGCAGCATTTAACCAGTGGGACTTGGCAGCGGATCTGCTTTTGGAATGCTTCTGCTGCATCACAAATAATTTTACTGAATTATTTTTATGCGTAATTTCTTCTACAATAAATTGTCTCTTGTGAGTTCTGTAGAACTGAAGATACCTCTATTTCTCAAACCTTCATGGTCTGCCCAGTAGTTTTCCTGTCGTTACAGTTGTGTTTAGCTCTGATGTAATGTGTTCTTAGAAACAATAGTTTCTAAACATTCCCCCCCATGATTTTGATTCACTTAGAATACGAACTTAATGTTTTGTGCTTAATCATTTGGATTTTTTGACCCTGTGGTTCTTTGAATTACATCTTTTTTTGAAGATGGTGAGTAAAATGAAAGTATGCAAACAGATACTTGATGCATCTTTGACAGATAAAAATAGCATTTAGAAAAGATGTATTTTAGCTTGTAAGAAAACCCATTTTGCAATGAGCAAAGAAAATTAACTGTTACAGAGTATTGCATGTCAGTCTTCTGTTCTTGATACCATACTTCTCAAAGCTGTCTCAGTAAAGATTCAGCTATTACTGGAAAAGAAAAATTCTGAGAATGTTTATGTATCTTTGAAATCCTCTCTGTTTTATTAACAGAGAAAACATCAGACCATGTATGCACTCCAAAGTATTAAGAGCTGTTTTCTCAAGTATATTTACAATAACATTTCAAACATAAAAAGCTTATAAGTCATTTCAGTGGAGTTGTCCCTGGCAGATATGCAGACTTTCTGGCCTATACTAGAATAAGAATAAGCTAAGATGTTGCTTCCCAGGTATCAGCACAGAAAGTGCGCTCTCCTTAAAGCATCATTTCCGTCCATTCTGAAATTCGAAGAATGTAGTACCACTTTGTTACACATATGGTTTTAATCAGGCTGCTGAAGTGTTTCTGTTCCTTACATTGCTGGTAAAGTTGGCATACACCGATACTTTGATTAGGCTTTAAATGAGATTTCTGTCAGTATTTTTTCATAACTCTGAGGTAGATCCCTGAAATGTTATGCTTGGTATAAGAGATGTGTTGCAGTACTGTGATGTAACAGGTACTGCTTAAGTTGGAGGATTCTCATGATGGCATTGTGTGTGTGTGTATACATACTTATATCTATCACTGTTAATTATAACCAACATTAGTAACTTACAGAAATAGGAAATTAGGAATGCCTGGCTAATGCAGAAAACTTTCACTAATAGCTCTTGAGTAATATGCCATATGTTAGGAGCTAAATGTGCTAGTGTAGTGCACCATAAGAAATATTTCTCCCAAAATATTTCCAAAAAAAAAAAAAAAGAATTTGCAAAAAGTTAGGAAGATGAATATAATTTTTAAGGCTTTAAGTTCATAGTATGATTCATAATGGATACCCTGATGATACTGTTAGAGAAGGCTAACAGGACAAAAGGCACAAAATCACTTTAAATCCTCTACTTTGTAATTTGTTTGACATTCATTGTAAGAGAAGTCAAGTTCTTAATAAATCTTTTGATTTATCAGTAAGCAAACAGCATATTTCTAACTAATGTGTGGAATGAAGAAATATCAGAGGCAAAAATATTCAGTGTAATGACAGTTCTTGGACAGAATTTATTATACGTACATCCCACAAAGACAACTTTTCAGTTGCAGTCAAAACAGTTCTACAGCATAAAAATAAGTAGAATAGCCCTGTTCATCATCTGATGGTTTTGTGGAAAGAGGTGATCAAAATCTACTGAAATAGAGCAGTCTCTTTGGTAGGTTTTCTTTCCTTCAAGACTTTTGAGAGGAGGAAATGTCAGCTGCCCTCCAGTTTCAGAATGAAGCAGTGCTTACAGCTTTAAATACGAAGTTATACTGCTTTTATTCAGACTTTTTACAAACTCAGATGTAGTTGAATGGTTACACATGAAATAAATAAATCCACCCTCTCTGACATACCTGTGAGAGAATTTCCCACAGACTCCTTTTATAGCGTATATATAGATTGTTGTTACGATAATGATATCAGTTATGTACAGTAATCTATCTTTGCCCCTTGTACATAGGTAAAGGTTATACCCCTTTTTGGTAGAACAGTATTTCTAACCCAGAAAAGATGAGTCTACGTGTAGGATTAAATCTCCTCATAATGTGTTATATTACTACAATGTCAGCTGTCATGGTATGGGGGCAGATTTGACACTACATATGTTTTTCGTGTTTACTTTTCTTTAGATTTTAGGTTGTTAGTTTTATTCACTATATTTAATAGTATTTTAAAAATACTGTTATGTATGCTTATATGTAATCTGAAATAATAATTTCTGATAATATAAAAACTTTGTAAAATTCATTTCTATAGATCATTCTCTCCTAATGTCATGCCCTTCCCATCCCTTCCATTTACATTTTAGCAAGTATGCAGGTATTGTCCTCTTAAGACAGAAAATACGGAGCTAGCGTGCTTAAGAATGCTATGAATTGCACTTCTGAGGCCTCGTTTCTAGTTAAGTATCTGTTTGAAAGGAAATGTACGCATGCCTACGATGGCTGTAATGCTACTTAACTTGATGATGTGTTAATTTTTTTGGTGAATTCTTCTTCAGAGACTGATTCATTTCAGTACTGTTATCTCCTGCTTCATTCTATGAATGAAAATAAAGCTGTCTCATAATGTGCAATTATGATGCTGCTTATTACTGTCCTTCCTTTTGAAGAACAAGAAGGCTTAAATAGGCTTTGTAAGGTCTTGGATTGTCAAATATCTGTATATGATTCTGTGGTAAAAATACATGGTTTTGAGGAGAGATAATGTTAATTTTCATGTTGAAAGAACGTGATTCCTATTAGCTTTGGAAAAATGTTCAAAATCCGTGATGAGAACTATGTGCAGAGTTCCTATAGATTTTTTTGATCATAAATTGTCTGTTTTTCTGGTTAAGTTTGGATACATGAAAATACAGTAATTTGTTAGACATGGTTTTCTTGAGGTGGAGCACATGATGGTGAATGAAGTACAACGATCTGTAGTTTTATAGCTTTATAGTTCTTTGTCGCTTTGAAGCTTACCTGCTGTGTGATACTCAGGTATCACTTTAGGAATGAAGTACAGAGTCCTGGAAGTGTGTTCTCCCTGTATCTTTATCCTAATGAAATGTTTGATATGGACATATGGAAACAGTGGCAAAAGAAATTTTCAGATATTTTTGAAACAATGCAGGTTGTAATAAAACAAGTAAATTTCTTGTGTAGCTTGCCTAGTTGTTCCTCTTCTTTTTGTGGAGTCAGAACATCAGTATGAGAATAAATGAGTGGACACAGTATGTGGAAATGAGTTCTTTTATAAGCGAGATCCTTAAAAGTGTGACTTATCTCCTTGACCAATCTGCTTCCAAACCACGAATTTTATAGAAATAGTAATTATGCTACTGTATTGAAAGATAAAGTCTTTTCTTTACTCATTGCCAGTGAGCATAAAATAAATAGAAATGACAAAATGGTTAATGTACTTAAATTCATACTCTAAACAAAACATAGTTTAAAAACAAAGCAGAAAAATCCCATGTTGATTCTAAAACTGAAAACAGTAGTTGATTGTAGCCTTCTAATTATTATAATAGTAAGCTCACTTTGTTTTGGCATTTAAAAATGCCACGAGGTTAAATTTGTGAAGTAGATTGTCAACTCAGGTGTGAAGGAGAAATTAATTTAGGTTGCTGGGATAAATGACCTTTTTGGCTTAGCAGCCAAACTTGAATATATGGGGTGGCATTTTCATTTAATTTAAGTAAGCCTTTGGTTACTTTTGGTTATTTTTTTCCGTATATTTTTTTTTTAGAGCACAGTGTTTGCCTGTGCTATAAAATAAGAATCAAGATTGAATTTAATATCATTAGAAATGTTAGACTTTTGATCGTGTATGTCTGAAGAGTTCTCTTTGGTATTTAATTAAGCCTTTTAACATGCTTTGTTACATGATTAATGCTGATGTCATTGAATATAAAGATTATTACTGTCCTCTTATAGCAATTGAGTTGTGTGTAACTTACTGTTCCACCTTTTGTTGTAAAATAGATCAAGGAAATTTTCCATTAATCTTGTTCTTTTAGCTGTGGTTCACTTGTTACTGTGAATGGCCATCAGTGGAGATGGTGCATTAAAAAGAATGATGACAAAGAAAACTTAATTTCCCTCATAGCTTGGTTGCAAAATGTGTTTGAAATGGTGAAAAGATCAGTTCAATAATTACAAGTTTAACACTGGAAAAATTCATCACATATGTAATTACAGTCTAACTGGCAATCATAGAATCTTTTGACTTGTCGGGGACCTTTTAATGATCATCTAGTCCAATTCCCCTGCAATAAACAGGGACAGCTTGGTCAGGTTGCTCAGAGCCTGGTCCAGCCTGACCAGCTCTCAGGTGTCCCCAGAGCCTTCTCTTCCCTAGGCTGAACGGCTCCGGCTCTCTCAGCCTGTCTTCATAGGGAAGGTGTTGCATCCCTTGGATCACTTTTGTGGCCCTCCTCTGGATGCACTCCAACAGGTCCACGTTTCTCCTGTACTGAGGAGTCCACAGCACAGAGCAGAGGGGCAGGATCACCTCCCTTGCCCTGCTGGCCACACTTCTGTTGATGCATCCCAGGATAGGGTTGGCTTTCTGGGCTGCGAGGGCATATAGCTGGCTCATGTCCTGCTTACCATCCTCAAATACCCCCAGGTCCATTTAGGCAGGGCTACGTGTACATGATTTTGCTACTCTATTTATTTCCTGCGTCTTCACAGTTACTGTTTAATGAACAGGTATGGCTTAGTCTTGTTTATTAGGAAAATACTGTTCTGTTTGGATGCTGCCATAATTGAAAAGTACCTTTACCCATTCTGTGCATGAATAGAGGTCTTTTCATGGCTTAGAGCTGAATAACACAAGATGTGACTGCCCAGTGCAGAAATAATTTTCAAAGCACTGTTCACTTGCTACTTAGTTACAGAAGGATATTAAGTCTATGGCTTAATTTTAGTTACTAACCTTGAAGCTTTCTACAAAAAGAAATGTCTACTTTACCATTTACCACTGTATTTAATAAACTAAACTGCTTATATACCCTATAAGTTGTACATTTAAATCTCTAAATACAATTTCATGGTTTTATAGTAAGCAATATCTAATTAGATAAGTTTCAGCATAGTGTATTTTTACATTCGATACATTTATATAGTATATATTCTAACATTTCTATATATATATTCAATTAAGAAAATGAATATTTATCTGAAAATAATGCTAAATCTCCAGCTTCTATTACTTGAAATAGTCTTAGGTGCATCTGCTGACTTCTGTTTTGTCCCCTAAGGCATTAGTAAGATTTGGGGAGAAATAACATCATAGGCAGAGATAAAATATTCTACATATATGGTATTGTATTGCCAAAATTCAGAAAATAATTGAAGGCTAGTCAATTGAAAGCAGGTTTAATTCAAAGGCAGACTCTCTGAGCTTGAGGTGTTAGCTTACTGGAATGACTATCACGTTCCTCTGGTTCCATAATGCAGCTTGCTTTCCTTTGTCCAAAAAATGACAATTGATTGTGGTTCTATGAAATCTTGGGGTTGAATTAAACGTATTTGGTCAGGCTAGATTTAAAGTTGAGTTGGTAGGTTACAAATTTTCCAGTGTTGTGACATGGGAGGTCAGTGCTGTGAGAAGAGAGAGAGACATCTTCTCTATTTATTTATTTTCATAATGCTACTGTCTTTTTATCTTCTTTTTTTATTTTTTCCCCAACTGATTTGTAAACAAAATCCAGTATAATAGGAGGTAATTCAGGTCAGGCTTCTCTCTGTTGCTTTCTCATGTTTTGTGATCAAACACATAAAATTGAAGTGAACACAGCACGTGTATCCTGTCTGTCATTTTCAGTGTGACTCTGTAGGAGGCTAACTGCTTTTGGATTTGGCTTTCTTTTGCTAGGAGGAAATTCATATTGTTTACGTAATGCTCACTAGCAGGTATTTTTTCCTAATACAGTTTGTTTTAGTGCTTGGACTAGTATTTTGTTGTTTTGGGAGGAAAGTGTACGTCATTAGTGTCAAGGTGCAATGTTGGAATAACTTTGTATACAAGTCAGTGATCTGTCTACAGATGGAAAGCATTTAATAT
This sequence comes from Numida meleagris, assembly GCF_002078875.1. Lineage (NCBI taxonomy): Eukaryota > Metazoa > Chordata > Aves > Galliformes > Numididae > Numida > Numida meleagris. The sequence continues at coordinate 6,197,943 of NC_034416.1, forward strand.
GTGCAGTATTTAAAGACATTTCATGAGAGGGATTGTCATAGTTTTATGATTTTTGGTTATTGGTATTCCACATCATAACATCATGTAGTGTATGTACCTGGTTCTCAGAAGAGAGGGACTACTACATTCCACAGAGTACTTTGCTCCTCTGTTACCATTTTCTGGACAGAGGGAAAAGATAAAAGCTTGCAGATCACGAGACCTCATCCCTTTTTCTGCCATCTCTCATCTTGGCAGTATCTCACTCTCCAGCCGTCTCATCGTCGGTAGTAGAGTAAGGCCTACCTTGGTTTTGGGGACATTGTCTCTCTGTATTGGATTTATCAGCTTAAATTGTAATTATATTGTATTATAGTGTGTTGTTTTGCATTCCGATATTTTATTTAGTAAATTAGTTTGTTTCTCCTCAGATTGTTGCCGCTGTTCTTTGCACTCAGGGCCATCTCCTTACCCTTTTCCCCTTTTCCCTGGGCATGGGCCCGTGGGTCCCCTGTCCCATTCGTCACGGAACTGGGCCAAATGCCCGTAAACCATTGACAGGGATAATCAGGGCTAACTTGATATGGTTGAGTATACTTTAGAAATAATATTTGTGTAGGCTCAGGAGAGCTGCAAGTACTTCAGTGTCACATAATAAGGTACAGTGTTCAAGACAGTATCCTTCATAATAGGGGAAATGATGTGGCATCTGGTAATTATATCTACCTTTTCAATCGTTTTGAAATTGTAATGGTGACTGGTTCCTTACAGGTGATAAAGGGAACAGTAGTGGTTAATGCATCATTGTAAGGATTCAGTTTTAGATGAAGGTGGTGCTTGCATTTGATGTGTAGCCAGGGATTGATCAAGTGCCTGGACAACCATTGTTCATACTCCTCTTTCCTGAACTGCCCCTTCTGTTATGCTGTTCTGATGTAGATACTCAAGGCATTGAAGAGTTATTCTGTAATTTCTTGTGAATGCAGAAGCTCTTGACTTCCTCATGAAGCTCTGAAAGCGAGAGGAAAAAGTTACAGTTAGAGGGTGTGCAGTGTAGGGCAATAGGAAATCATCAGAATTATAAGTAAGAGAAGAAAGGGGGGGTCATAAAATGTGTCTAGTTGTTATCTCGATAATGAATCGGCATGTGGATTGCAGTAATTGCAGGTAGAATGTTTTGATGTACTCCAAATATTTGATGTTCGTGAAATCTCCGAGGAGACGTCTTGAACTCAAATAAAGGAATTACTAGAAGACTTTAATTTTGATGTATGAATGTTTTATGCAGACTGTGCACAGTATGCTAGCTGGCTGCTGTTCACTGGAGCTGAAAAGTCTATAAAAATCAAGGTTCCTTAACTCAGCGTGAGACCAGCAGGAGAGCTCAAGAAGGAATAAGAAAATGAATCTCGAATCCACTGGCAAAGCCCAAATTAATCTGTTATTTCTGCAGAAGTGAATGTGTTTCTATTTCCAGGAAAGCTCTTGAAATAATGTAATCTCGGGGCTGGGTAGCAAGTTCAGAGGATAACAGTCTGTCAAATGAAAATCTGATACAAATCTAAAATTAGGTGAAAATTATTCATCTTAATTGACTGTCTACCTTTGAACTAAAACACTAAACCAGTTTTTATACACTTTTCTGACAGTTCTTATTACTGATTACAATTAGGTTGACTAGTTGTAGTGCTCATTATGTGCAGAGTTGAAATCTTTTGTAACTGAATAATTTCTGATGCTTAGCACCTTAGGTCACCAACTTACCACTTTTCAACTGAGGTTTATTATCTTAATCACACATGAAAATCTCCCTTTTTCCTGCTTTGTTTGCAGGAGGGAAAGAATTCCAGATAATTGATCCTCGTTTGGCTTTAATATTTAACTCTTCATCAACATGATGCTTACTCAAATAGGAATTTACTTCCTCTAAGCAGTTAAATTGTTTTCTTTAGAATATCAGGATCTTGAAATTTGTTATTGATCTAACAGATAATTTTAACAGATTTTTATAGTATAGACAATGTAGTGTTATAGAAATGTACAATTTTTTGGATGGCTGTTTCAAGAGTAGTAATTTTCTTACTTTCTTTTAAAAAATGCGCAATATTTTATGCAAAGAAAGGCACAAATCTTTTTAATGATCATGTTATTAGCTTCAACGCGAACCATTCTAACAAAATGCTTTCGTGTTGTCTAGGCTTTAATAGTAGGAAGTATTACAGTAGCATTAGAGTTGATGTGATTCCAGAGTGTTGCTAAACAGGGAAGAAATGCGTGCAGTCAATGCATAGCTACACGTGGGGTCAGTTTGTGAACTTGCATTAAATAATAGTTAATCTTACTGTTAATTAAACAGCTACTCATTTTTTCTTATAATTTCACATTGCACTTTGTATGCACTACATTGTACCTGTGATAAATCTACCTTGTGATTCAAAATCTTTTCCTTGCAAAGAGGAAAAAAAAAATTCTTTGAAAGAGTTTATTTTGTGCCATAAAACATTTTAAGAGCATTAGAACACATTACTAGTTTTGATTTATAAAGCTCTAAAATACTTACGGATTTTTACTCATAAGACTTTAAATGGCTTAGGATTTTTTAAGACTGCTGGATTACATGGCACCCAATTGAGAGAGCTGGGAAATTAAACTCTAGACTTCACGAGTTAAGAAGAAAGTCTGCAAAGAAGTTATTTACGATGTTATGGTTTAACTTGGTCCAGATGAGAGATGATGAAGGATGTAGGTAAGCAGTGGCTCCTCCTGAAGGACTGATTTTGTGTTAGCAGGCCTCCACTGTCCCTTCTGACACATCTCAGTAGTCAAGACAAAAAGGCCTTCCTTCAGGAACCTGAATTACTCCCTGCTTTGCTGGGAAAGGCATGTCATAGAAACATGAACTTTTTCAGCATGGTCCTTAAGCTTGTTTCTCCTGGCTGACCCGAGAGGCTGGAACTAAACCACAGCTGCAGTCTGGAGTGTGCTGTCATAGGGAGAGGCTGCCCACAGAAGTGGAGGAATAGGTGAGGGCTTGTGCCCATGTGCCTGCTGGGGGCCTGCCTGAGGCTTCATCTAATTAATTTGGGGCTGAGACAAGACAGAGGGCTGCACTGACTGCTGGTGGGTCAGACAAATAGTGAAATCTAAAGGCTGAAGGTGGTAAGGGAGAGAAGGAACTTTAAGATGCCAGCACTCCTGTTATTGCTAATATATCATCAAAATTATTTTCCACCCCTAAAAAAAGTGCAGGTCAGGTTTAACTTTGACTAGCTACTAATATTTTTACACAATTGATAAATAAAGGCAAGCACAAGAGTCCCTGGGAAAATTCTCTGGAGTGTGTTATTTCAGATTTATTTTCTTAAGGGTTATTTTAACCACAGTTGCATTTGTTGGAAAATATTCATGAAACGTTTTGATTAATTCTGACTCTAGCACTGCTACTCTGGGCCAGTTTTTGGCATTCAGGGTGAGCTTTCTGCCAGTGTGATAAATCTGGATAGAAAGTACACGTTAAAAATTTACTTCAAAAAAGAATTAACATTTATTAGCCAGCTATACCAGTTGCCAGAGAACCGCCAACGATGGAATGAGGGGTTACAGAGTGGGCCACAAAAGCATACATTATTGTTACTGACTTGGTAGAGTTACAAGTTAGCTTTATCATGTGTTTGGAATATAAATGGAGACAAGTTAATAAAACAAAACGCTCTTTATGGAACTTGTTTTTGTTACATGCATACCCCAGCTAGCAGCAAGGTTGCAATGAAAATCATGGACTGATAGCGCTATCACAAAACACATGGGCATTTCCAGAATGGCTCTTGAACACGTGGTAGGTATATAGAAGAGACTAGATAGATTAACAAACAGTTCTTCTATTTTCCTTGTCTCTTTTGTATACTTACCATTGAAGGGATCAGGGACGCATTGGCAAAACAGAATGTTTTACTAGCTTGATTGCTTTGGTACTTCCTAAATGATTGGGGTTGTAGTATTTTTCATCACGTATTTATGATCAAGGGAATGTCCAGTAGAGCTTTCAGTATTGGTTGTGTTACCTCTAAAATTTACTACTTTCTGAATTACACTGAGTGAACTGAAGATTCGAAGTATGTTTTATCAACAGTATAGTAGAAACTATGGGATAAAATTATTCTGGAGTAAGCCAGAAGTAGATTGAAAGCTGTCTTGACCTTGAATATAGCTGAAGTATGGCTAAAACCCAGATAGGGATGAGAACTTCTACTGCTGAGTTTGCTTTGGGTTCAACTGCATCCACTGAGAATATTTTGCTACCTAGAATATAATTGCATTTTTCCTCTCAAGTTCCTGGTGCTCTATCTAGTTTAAGAACAGCACTTCAATAAACACTGCATAGTGATAATAAACACTTCTTGATTTCTGCTTGGAGAAGCTTGTTGATGTGTGTTTTTGTCATCACTGTTAACTTAATGCCAATTGTGATTGTAATTATGGCTGCAGTCCCAAAGTAATTCATTCTCCATGAATGCTTTTATTAAAACATTGCTTTTGCTTTGACAGTGTGCATAAATTGTGCTAAGGATTACACAGACATGAGAGCCTAAAATAATTCAGAAGTGTTTAATTAGAATATTCTTGGAGTTACACTTAAGTGTTTTTTTTATTTTGCTCTTAACTTGTCTAAGCTAAGTACTGTACTGTGAAATGAGGAGTTAAAAGTAACTTCTCAAATGTTGGGAAGTGAAGTTGCACTATTTGACAATAACTTCATAATTCTGCTATAAGGATGTATAAAGGCATCTGTTGATGAGGGTAGTTCACTCTTAAACGAAGACATATTCAAGGATGAACGTGACTACAGCTACACAAGATTGTTGTTTGAGTGCAGTGCTGGATCTGAAGTTACAAGCCAGAAGTCTCATAATACATAAGGGACCATGCCTAATTCAAGTAAATAAACTGAGATGCACATGTGAGGCTATTCAATGGAAGAAAGGAATGCTAATGTGCGTTATCATGTCGAGTTTCTGCTCAGCTATGACAGTGGCCTTCCCCTCACTTTTAGGACACGATCTTCCAATATGTCCTTTTGTGACTAACTTTGTAAATGTGCTGCTGCTGTTTGTGACAGCTAAAGTGAAAAATACATTGCGGGAGAACAGGCAGCCAATTCACCTTTAGGTGGAGCTGTTTCTCCTTGGATGATTTAAAGGTTACAAGCACTTAGTGAGCCTAACAAGTGAAATAAGAATGGACTGATTTGTACTGTAATCCAGCAATAGATTTTTTTTTTTTTAAAAATTCATGGTTATCACTGCAAAAGCAAGTAAAGTGTACCCTTATATCTTAAGTGAACTAAATATGGATAAGGAAAAGCAGGTATATAATAATATTTTGGAAAATACGCTAGTATATTTTGTATAACTGAAGTTAGGAGTACTTCATGGTGTGAAAAGAATGTGAACATTCCATGAAAGATAACGTTATGCAGTTGAGTTCAGCTTTCTTAGCATTTGATTATTTCCCATGGAGACAAGAAAAAGTTTATTTCTGCATTAGGAGTGATTGTGACATTCTTGTAGAGAACTTTGCTTAGTACTGGGTACTGGCCAACTCTGGCCAGCACAGATTCAGTAGGGTCTATTCTGTCAACCCTAGGATATAGGGGGGAAAAATATATATATATATATATAAATAGGTTAGACAAGTGAGGTATATACCAAGGTGCCCAAAGCTCTGACTGCAGGCTTGCTGATTATCCTCAAAGCTAGCATTTATTCAAGTTATGTTGAAATAAAGTGCCAAAATCATGAAATGATTGATAATGTATTAAATAGACTTGCAGTTACAGGGGTTTAGGAAAGATTTGGATTATGAACTGAAAGGGAACCATGCTTGAACTACTTTACACTAAGATTACATCAGAAGTGAGCTTGGTGACCAAACTCAGCCTTCAGCCTCAGTTTGCCTTTAGTAAGGAATTCCCATGCAAGACAGCATTTCCCTTAATCTGCTGTCATCAGATTCTCTCTTCTGGATTTCCTCCCTTCACACGGAGTATTTACTCTTACCAGTGGTTTTGCCCTTGGAAAAGTTTTTCAGAGTCTAGGCAGGTTCAGCGTCTCAACATGTTCCAGGATCTTTTCTTTGGGAAAGCACCTGGCTGTTCTTACTTGAAATAATTCTTATTTTATTTCTTCAGATACATATTACTTTAATACTAATTCCTGGCAACACCTTGTTCAACACAAGTTAGTGCTTCATTTGTTCTCTGTTGATTCACATTGGAAAGAATATTTCAGTGAATCTTAGATTTTTTTCAATCAATTTGTTTTTAGTGAAAACAATAATCTAAACAAACCCAGTGTAGGTTGCTACTGGCTCTTTGCGATAAGTCACAAGGACAGTTAACGAATTTGAGGTGACAGATTGCCACACGCTTTTTGCTACGCATATCACAGTGCCTGTATCTTTAAATGGCACAGCTCAGCAGCATGAAGAAGGAAGAAATACCTGTAAATGGGCTTGGCTGTTTTTATAAGAAAAACTTCATTTACAACTTTGACTCTTTGGGCTGGCTGATGCCTGCTTGTTCAGGGCAGCAGGCGCTAAATGTGTTCATTAGCTCTTTTAAGTTTGCTCGGAAACTTTAGCTGTGGGCAAACAGCCTGGCTGGATATATTGTATTTCTCTGCTGGTGAAACCAACTGCAGTTTGATGTTGGGGGGGAATTATTTTTAAGTAGATCAGAACCAAAAATGAGTGAGTTGATGCTGTCTGACTTCAGAGTAGAAGGCACACTGTAAGGGTTGTGTCCTAGGGATGCGGACAGCTGCTTACATGAGGACTGCAGATTGTCTGATGCTGCTGGGAGGAGCAGAACAGATGCAGGCAGTGCCATGCTACAGTGTTTGAAAGGAGCTAGAGGACTGTAGGCTGGTTTTCCCAAAGGGAAACACCCCCCACACCCTCTGTTTTTCTGCCAAACTATTTTTTTTCAGTAAAGATAGGTCACTTGGGTAAAGGGTTATAGAAGAGCTGAGGGTGAGGGGCTCTGTGAGTGGTTTCATTTGGGTACATGGAGGAGGGAGTTGGGGCTGTGACTGACTGTAGTTACCTAGATGCTGAACGTACACCTCCCAGTTCTCTCTTCACTGGCTTGAAGCTGTGGGAGTAGAAATTGGATTACGTGAGTATTAGAACCATGCTAGAAGCAAGTGCTGGTTGCTGTTCCATTAAAGCCCAATAAGCACCTGACACTTGGTGAGTTCATCCATTAGTGACACTGCGACTGTGACATACAGCCACAGCATTTCAACTGCTGAACTGATATAGTTTTATGTCCAAATATATGTGCACTCTTTAATAGTCTGAAAGCAACTCTGACCACAGTTTCCAAAGCTCAGCTTCTGGCGACGGCTCTGTAATATGTTTTCTAGTTTCTGAACTTTGGCTGTCTGTTCCAGCAGGCACTTGGTGAAGTGCTGCCCAGTCCTGCCTTTTAAATCCAGATGCCCTACCAGAAACAAATAGTCTTTAAAGCAGGATTGGCTGTCCAGTTGGCTGATGACTTTTTGAAGGTGCCAGGACTGGGTAACTTGCCACACTTCCCTTCCAGGTTCAGACTGAACTGAATTATACGTGAAAAAATAAACATCTCTTGACTTTTTCCTTTATGGCACATTATAGCAACTTCAATTTCAGACAAATACTCTCTTTTACAGCCTATGTCCATGCAGGATGTAGGAAAAGAGAAATCTTTATGTTTGCTCATACTTGTTACAGTGGTTGAAAGTGAGTTTGATTTATGTAATTTACTTTTTACTCTTCTGTTGCCCTCTTAAACCGTCTTGCCAGTTATTATCAAACTCCTGCAAGAAAAAAAAAAAATATTGTCCAAATCCAACAGTGTGGAGGAGTTGTATCAAACTAATCCAAAACTTTTCAGTGCCATTTGGAAACTTACGTATGGGAGTATTTCTCGCACCTTAAGGCAGCCTGAACCAAAAGACACTGACATAAATCGAGCATATGCTGATACATAATTGGTATTACATACACTTTTTTGTATGTTACAGAGTCTGTCTTTAGTGTCTGCTCCTGTCTTTTCTGGAGACCTCCCACAACCTAATTGAAATGTTATTTCTGACTTCTGTAATGTCTCTGCAGGTTGAGATAAAGCTTTATTAGCTTCATTAGACTTTCACTACAGAATAATCAGAATCACACTAACGAATCCTCTTGCTATTACTGTATAAATCTTGCATCGTAGCTGTTTCTTAGCAGTGACTAGTTTAATGTTATGCCAGTGCAAGAAGTAAAGAAACATTTGCTGAGCAAAGGCCTGCCAGGCTCCTTTTTATTTCCAGGCAATCCTGAAATTCTTCCTCAAGCATTTACTCATCTTTCCTGAATGAAGTAATTGAATAGTAGTTGCACCTGGTGTCTGGCAGCGTCCTATGTGGTACCCAGTAACTGCTGAGAGTACGAAGTAATGCAGAGTACTGGTGCCCAGGCTCTGAGTAATAGGCAGAACTATAGACAGCGACTCTTAAATTTCAATTTGAATATACTATGAAGATAATGTCCAAGAAATTCACTAGGAATACTGTATTAGCAAGTTATTTGTTTTTATTTTTTCCACAGTTGTTGTAATTAAAGAAATTATAAGGTGACAAGATGACTTCTAACCTTCTGAAACATAGAACATTGCCTAATCTTACCAGTAGTGCTGGTGCTGGAAACAAAACCAACCAAATAAAATACCCAAAACATACATTTGAGAGTGTGCCTGTATTTCTAATGACTTAATCCAGACTTGCTTTTACTACTTAAGAAGCTGTAAGAGGAGATTTATTCTTTATGCTTGAGTTCATAAGGGAAGCGAGTTCCTATCTGTCTGGGGATGGAAGGGATTGTTTTAGTGAGAGATTTTTTTTCCTATGAACAGTTGTTACTGTTTTCTATCTAACTGACTGTATGTTAGATGCTATTTAATGTGCATATGTCACTCCTGACATTGCCTTGGTGGTATTCTGTTACTAAGCAGTTCATACTCTCCTTTCTGTCACTTCAATTTGGCTTTTAGCTTTCTTCAATCAAGGAAAACTATTTACTCTGTTTTAATATTGCTGTGGTAGAAACCTATTTCAAAAATGATGTGTGTTTCTATTTGTAAAAATGAAATGATTGGCTGTTGGCTTAAGAGATTTCATTACTAAGTTTTCTGGAATGTTTTTCATTAGCAAACCTTTTTCTCTGAATGTCACTCAAACCTGCTGCATGTACTGTCCAGGGATCAGCCGGTTTTATTCCAGAAGACAGCTAGATTCTTTTTGTCTAACATATGATCTGTCACTTGTTCTGCATCTTTTGTATGTGGATAGAACAGTCCGGGGTTTTTCATTAGTACTGAATAGGATGCTGCACAATTTCTAAGCCTGCTGTTCAGGGGGTATAGCTGAAAGAAGTTCTGCTTTTGCTATAGTCATCTCTCAGGAATTGTACTTTTATTTCTCTTTAATTTCTTTTCCAGAGTAGCTTAACTGTATGTTTATGAATCTTACTTTTATTCATACATTGATAGTCTAATCCTTCTGTGATTCAGATAATAATCTACCTAAATATTTATTCTCTGGGAAAGAAAAGCTTTGACTGTAGTGTGTTCAGGTCTTGATGTATTTTTGAAGTCTGTGATTGCTTTGGACAACACATCCTCTGTTTCATGATAACGTCTATCTTACAACTGTGGTGTTGGGTGGGTGTGGAGAACACTGTAATATCAACTTTTGCTCAGAATCTTCAGAAGGAAACTAATTTCTGTCGAATTAAATAGAAAGAGGAAAAACAACTTTATGGATCAATATAAGGTGATTACTATTTTAATGATGCCAATGGCTGGATACTTGTTTTCACTTCTTATTTTAATATTTGGTTTGTTGATGTTTGTCTCTTCTGTCCTCGTATCTTTTGCTGGCTAATTAATTATTTTTAGTAACATCGATATTTAGGAAGCGTGAAAGGTAGGCGAAGAAATCTACTGTTATATATTGCTTTGGAACTTGATTGTATTGATTTCTTCTTTCTTGAGGAAAAGAGATGAAGTAAACAACAGGGTGGGGAGGAGGGGAGAAAAATCGTACCCCAAATCAGGAATGAGTTCCTCTTTAGAGAAGTCATGTGAAGAATGCACTTTTTCTTTTGAAAACTTAACGCTCTTGTGTCTGTATGAAGAAAAATACCAAAATCAACTACACAATTCACTGAAAACTCTACTTGGCTGAAAATACTCTAAATTATCATTTTTATTAAAGATACCTTTATAACTTTTGATATTCTCCATACCTGCACTAATCTTCTAAGTTCTTAAGGACAGGAAGAGGTAGGGGAAAGTGGTGAAAGTGGTGGCTGAACTTCTCTTACCCTGCTCATGCCTGCCCACTCCGTATCTGTGTTCTTCTCATTGCACCCCCGTTGGTGGTACATTTGTACTTAATTCTGTGTTTACTGCTGGCTCTGTGTGAGATAGCAACGCTTCTATCTGCAGGTTGCACAGAGGCCTTTGAAGGGTGTATGGGAGAACTTCATAATTACCTCAGTGTTCGTGTTTCAGTCATGTAAAAACTATCCTCACTTCAGAGTATGGAAGAATGCCCATAGATGAGGTACTAAGTATTTGGTAATAAAAGGATTAATCTCACTGAATTTTCCAATAACAAGGAAGTCACAGGCGTGATCTCTCTTCAGGCACAAATAGAACCTGTTATTCTGGCCTTCTTGCTGCTCCTTATTATCCATACAAACACAATTGCACTTCCGTATACCCTTCTGTTATAGCCAGTAAATTCAGGTATTTGGGGATTAATTTTCTGCAGGGTATTGCGAGGGAAGGTAAAACATCTTGAGAAGAGAAATCAAGATAGAAAATAGATCTCCGACTTAAGGGATCCTGTTTTCCTTTTCCCTTTACATAGTACATCCTCAAATACTGCGTGACAATGATTCTGTACCTTATTTGCTCAGTACTTCTGAAAGCATGGTTAAAGGGAATCTGAAAAATAAGTTAGAATGTCAGTGCTAAATTGGTATCTTGTTGACCAATCAGTTGTATTGATCACACTATTTGTTTTGTTAATGTGTGCTCTAGCTGTGAAACAGAAATGATATTAATTGCTGGGAAGTAAAGAAACTGGTCTGTGTAACACAAACATCTTGTTTGTGGTCATTGATTATCAGCAAAAATAGGTACCTATGTCAACTCATTTTGGGAAGAAAAATGGTGGTAAGTGCTCTTGAAGCCTTAACTGATCCTGAGATCTGTTATAAATAGAGCTCAGTTATTACTACAGTAAAAACAAAGTGTCTTTTCTCAGAAAACTTAAGACCCTTTCATGAAAGCCAGTCTAAAAATCTGCAGTATTTAAAAAGCCTTCATTTACATTACTGTTATTATATAAAAGCTTTTTTTCTGAGTTGTTATCAATTTATCTAATGAACAAGCAATTATATAGCAGCTTATAATAATGTCAGTAAGAATTAAATTGGAACTTGGAGTATATTATTTTAATAGAAAAGCAAATTTCTTACTAATTCTTCCTAGACTTAATGCATGTGAATGATGAGTGTTTCTCCTTGAGCCACCTTGTTCAAAGACTTGCAGTTTTCTCTGTAATTCCTTCAAAATATGAGGCTTGTTTTTGTATTACAGATTTTGAGCAACCCACAGATGTTATACCTCTTAAGCTATTAGTGATCCAATGTTCTGGTATTTTGTATATTGAAAAATATCAGACCTTCATAGAAAGCTATTGTAATAACTGATAATCAAACTTGATCTGTTCATTAATAATATATTAATATTCAACATTAATACAGCAAACATTTGATTAAAATCCAGGGAAATAATCTTGGAGACATTTGTTGTTCTTCGTAATTTTCAAACTATCCCCGTATAAGCTCAGTTTTTATTTATATCCTGCTGCTTTGAAGTAAGTCATGGGATTATTACATAGGTTAATTAAAATACAGCATGAGAAAATGATTTTTGTCCTGAAGTTGTACTTTTAGATATAGGCACAGCATAAAGCCGTAAGTGGACTGTAATTCTTTTCTCCCGGGGTAGGAGATGCATCTTCTTTTCTGACAGACTCATGCAGAAAGAACGTGTCACAGTATCACAGCAGGCGTTGTATTTCTCTTAGCATGGCAAAGCGTTCTGAGATCATTTTGATACCGGCTAACATGACGGAGTGACGGTGTCATGGCTTTGGAGCCTTTGGATGAGATTTGGAGTGGATCCATGCTTGCTTCCTGAAGCAGTGGTCAATCAGCATCCAGTGTGGCTCACCGCAGCCACAGCATCCCCAAGGCCAGAGCCGCCATGCTCCTTGTTGGCGCAGGTAGCGCTGGGCAGTCGCTGTGGGAAACTGTCGGTGCTGAGAGTGGAGTGGCCTAACATTGCAAATGCTTCCCAATGAATTTAAAAAGGAGTCTGGCACAGTAGTAAAATTTACCGGGCCTTGTGTCAGTGGAGGCATCATCATTTACCGAGATAATGTTGGTATATGTCAGAACTTCATTCTTGTCATTTCTTATCTTCCATGTATATGTGTATGTGAGTAAATACGCATTAAATACATTAAAAACACATGCTCTCAACTTCAAGTATTTTCCTGAATGTTTCACTCTTGCCTGAGTGATGCAAGAGAGAAACTGCTTTTTCTTTAAGTACGTTAAGAAACTTTTGGACAACTGTCCTTTGAACCTATATTTACAGCCTTGAGTAAATTCGAAACTAATGTAAAAGTGCTATTCTATTGACAATGAGATGTTGAATTGCTGACTGCTAGAAATTGTATAAAAACTATCTGAACTTATTAATTTCTAAGGATGCTTTGGTTATTTAAGGATGTTGTGATAGCAGAAAAACAAGGAAACTGAAGTACAATGGCAGAAAATCTTGTTGCATTCAAATGGACATCAAGAAAATCTTTTAGTCATTTTTTCCCCACCTTTCTCATAGAAGAATAACAGTAAATGTATCGTAAGAGTCTTCATGAGTATGTGTGCGTAGCCAATGTCTGGAATTACTTACTGTGTTGCATTAAGTAGCTGAGGAGCTGGGATCCGCTAAGGCAGTTCTGTGGCAGTACGTCAGCAGTAACAACACTAAGCTGTATTTAAGAAGAGTCAACTTCATTCCATACTTGTAGGGGTATATACACCCGTTCTTCCAGACATGGCTGTGGTATAGTACTTGATACATTATTTGTAGGTGTGGGCTGCTGAATTTGTAGTTCAGAATAATGTCCCACTGGGGAATAATGGCCACAAATGTATGGCAGTACTCTCGTACCCGAACTCCAGATGAGCTGCCTGCCTGAGCTATAGTGCTCGTGTCTTTTAGTAGCTACAAAGAACAGAAATCTCTTTAACCTCAAAAACTTGTAGTTTCAATTCACTTATTGTACTTGTTGCCTTTAAAGGAAAGCTCAGGATTACTTAAGAGGGAAGACTATACTGCATCAGCTGAGACAGGTTTTTAGATGATGACATACCCTTTGTATTAGGTGGTAACACCTGTTGACCTTTCCTGGTATTCTTTCTTGGAGGAATTATTTTTTAGCATGTCACTGCTTTGCACAGATCAGCTGTTGTTTCATGTTACTCCATTTGTAGCTGTAGTGATTTATCTTGCTGGGAGATTATGCACAGGTAGAATGCTAAGCAATTTTTGCTGGCTGTCAGAGTTAGTAATTCGTCCCATTTTGTCATGAGGATAAATCTGATTTCAGTGAGTTTTTTAGAAAACTAAGTGTAGTGAGAAGACAAAGAATTTGGAGGCAGGTAATGGTATAGTGCTTTTTCTCTGAAAAAGATTATTTATTCCGAAGATGATGTTCCTACTTTCACAAATGTGTGTATTTTTAATAAAAAAAAAAAAACTGTTTGACATCTTCAAATTTTCTGAAGTTTTCTTGTTTTGGTGAAGCCATACATGCATTTTGTGAGAAATCTAGTTCTCCAAAGAAAGATATGAAAGTGTGTTCAAAAATTGTCACTTCTTTCCCTTATTTTAAAAAAAATGTTTATTTTTGATTGTGTGTTTATTGGGTCAGTAGTAGTTATTGTAAATTTGATTGAAAATTTCAAAAAATGATAATACAACTTCCTGTCTCAATACTCTTCGGTGAATTTCAGAACTGAATTAATGGCTCAATCTTTTAGAGACTAATGATTTACAAACTAATCATGGAATCATAGAACCTTTAGAGTTATAAGGGATGTTTAAAGATCATCTAGTCAAGCTCCCCTGCGATGAGCAGAGACACCAACAGATAGATCATGTTGCCCAGGGCCTGATCCGGCCTCGCCTTGAAAGTCCTAATGCAAGGTTTTAATTGTTTTGAAATTCTTGTGTAAATTAGCTTCCAAGTAAAACCTTTTCAAGCAATAGGGGAAACATTCAAAGATTAGAAATATTTTTCTTATAAGTCTTGCTGTGTTTCCTGCTCAGTCTTTCAAGGGTCCCTGATTGGAGACCCATGCCTAAGAAAAGGGTGGGGAAGCAGAGGTAATAGAGATCCTACTTATTTGCCAAGTTATTTGCCGTGTTGTCTTTAGGGGGATTTTTTCGTTGTTATTGTTTTCTATATTTTCTTGCTTTTTTCTTTTCTTAACTGGGATTCAATATCAGGCATGTTAAAAACAGACAGTTCTTTGAATGTCTGCCAAACCTACTGAATTACTTTGATGCTCCAAACAGAAGATATTATGGCAGCTTTTGGCGAATTAGCTGGAGATGATTCTGTTGCTGCAGTTTCATCCTGTGGGATACCAGGATGATGGAGTATTCCATGAGACCACATAGAGCTACAGGCAATTTTTAGTCTAATAATTGCAGCGCAGAATACTGAGAGCACAAAGACATGTCATGTTACAAAGTCAAACTAAAGTATATACAACTGGGAAAATTTTGCTTTTGAAGTTGTATTAAGAAAGAATCAGAGATTTATTTTCTATAAATGTTCATATACTAATAAAGCTATATGAAAAACAATAAGGGTGAAATTTTGAACTGTGATGGTGACATCTTAATAAAGCAGTGATTTTAGGCATGATCAAAGATGATAATAGAAATATTCATATATCCATGAAGCCTAAAGTAATTATTCAACATCTGATAAAAAGTTAATAAATCTGTGTGAGTAGTCAGATTGTGCATGTCTTCAATATTAGTGGATTTTTTTTTTGCTTGCTGTGTGGCACTGGACATTACTAAACTCATGTTTTCTGCCAATAAGAGTTTATAATCAAATACTGCTGATAGAAAAGCTTAATTGGGTAGTAAGAATGAAGGTGAAACAAGTCGATTCATTAGAAACAATGTCAATTCAGTTTATTTCCATTAGAAAGTTATACAGAGATTCACAATCCTAGTATATCAGTAATTTATGTTTGGATTTGAAATTTTAACAATACTGTTGAAAAAGAGCACTTAATTACTACCCAGCAAATGTGATCTTTCCATTAATAAAATTGCACCGTCTTCTGATCTCAGTTCAGCAGTGGAGACGTAATGGAGTAGAGGTACATGAATGTATGGTTAACTTGATTTTTTTTCTTTTTAACCTGGCGAAGAATATGTGTTCATATTTAAATGCAATGAAGTCATTCCCCTTGTTCCTCCCTACTTCATTCTTAGTGATGAGTTGAGCCAAGCTCTGTGTCAGAACTTTGGGAACTTAAATGGTTCCACAGGCAAGTATAATCCATTGGATTGTCTTAATTTTCTCATGAAGGCTAACAGTCTTCAAGGTTTTTAGCTTGGACCATTAATTGTTAATTGAATATCATACCAAAAGACTGCTGAAATATTTGTAGATAGATTTGAGACTTCCATTTTTTGTTTTTCCACAGTTCCATATGCTGTGTTAATTCTGAATGGCAAAAAGCTTTGTAAGGCTTTTATTCTTGTTTTGAAAACTTTAAGCTAAGTGTCTGTTCTGACAAGAATTTCATATATAAATTACACTCTGGGAATCGTCTCTTGGGAAACTGACACAAAACAAATGTTACTGCATGACGATAGCTTTATACATATTACTGAACACCTTAGCAAAGTCTCTTGCTCTTAAAATTAATACCAACTTAAACATATACTGCTTTATTATTCAGTTTTTCTAAGAAACAGTTTGATTCTTTATGAATCTGTGGACATAATTTTTGTGTAATATAGATGTGATTTTTCACATTTTCTCTCACATGTATAATTAATTATATATTTGATAAAAAATTGCTACACATTCATGTACATCTGCCTATACAAACATCATTGAAAGCATTTATTCTTGATGTTGTGGTACTGTTCTTTTTGTTTTCTTAACAACAAAAACTAAAAAAGCCTGCTCTATTAATAAAATTGTTATTTCTGTATCACTAAACATGTGCCAAAATTACTCGGTGCTTAAACTATGTACTCATGGATCTCAAGGCTGTACTGCTTTGATCCAGACTTATTAATCATATCACATATTCATATTGTTTTGTTAGCTAGGACACGTTATTAGGATTCATTATTACTTACTACTTCTGTGTTGGATATAGGAGAATAAATAAAAAGGTATAGAATTAGAGCAGAAAGACTGATAGAAAAGGTCATATAATAAAGCTGGTCTTCAACATATTTGAGTGGATTTGAAATGCCTTTAAGCTAGTGCTTGCAGTGTGTAGTTGGCCAATCTTGGTTTGCTGTGTCATTGAATGATGGCGTGGCTTGTTGTCCGGTGTAGGTATTCAGTATGGCCTTTTCAGTGCTTAAGATGGGCAGTCAACAGAAACACAAATGTGTCCTCAGAAGTTTTAAGTCTCACCTTTGCAGCAAAGGGAGATGTAGTATAAAATGTGCATCTCTTTCCAGCTCCCCTGATTCTTTATTTCTCTGGCATCCATCTGTTAGTCACTCACTTCCTCTGAGTTTCACCTCATGGCTCTTGAGCTTCTCCCTTCCTTCAATGCATTTTTTTCCTGCTGGAGTTCTGTGGGGCTGCCTTGCTCTTTGCCCGTGTTTTGCTTTTCTTTCATGACCTTGATTTCTTTTGCTGTGGAAACTAATGTTTCCCTTTGCTACTCACCAGTGGGATTAATACCCCTGTCTCTGCTTCTCTTCTGAATCCATTCTTTCCCTACTCCTGAGCACAAAAGTATTTGGAGTGGAAAGGCAGATGGCAAGTAGACTGATGAATGACAATTTGATAACCTTCTCCCCAACCTGGAACTCCCCAGCTATGAATTTTCCCTAGTATGTCAGACAAAAATGAAGTCTATAGGAAGATTTTAAAAGGTACGTAGTAAAAAAGAGTGAAGTAACTAACCTCCGGGGAGCTTCTACTATTGTATCTGTTTCAACAGAACATTAGGTCTTGGAAGCTGTACTTCTAAAGCTTTCCTTGGAAAACAACTTACTTTTATTCTTTCAAGAACTTGATGCCCTCAGGACAGAAACCAACACTGTATAATGCACTCCATGCAGCAATCCCATCCCAGGGAGAGGTGTTACACTCAGCTGAATTCTTCACGTATGTGCAGCAATAGCTATTTGCTGGACTGTTCTTCCTGACTAGTAAATAGGAATTTGTACAGCTGCTGCAAGAACTTAGATTTATTGAAGTGGAACTTTAATTTTGTTTAAGTGTTTTTTTGTAGTATCAATAAAATGATGGGTCTTTTTCTTAACTTTAAGAATGTAGTGAGCAAGCATGCTGATTAAATACAATATTTTGTCAGGGAGCAGTATGAGGTCTTGGGAGTTGTACTACATCTTCCGTATGGGGAGTTTTATGTAAATTCTTCTCTCTTGTTCCAAGTGGAGCACTGGTGCTGCTGTACAAAACAGTTCTAGTGTGCTGGAAATTTGGTTCATCTCTTGCTCTTTTTTCCGGGCAATTTCTAGGTGTGACTACAGGTGCTTCAGAGAGGCCAAACAGTCTCACAATGTGGTTGATAATGTAAGCTGTGATTAGAGGCAGTCTAACAGTGAGACTATAATTTAGGATTTTAAGGGGTAATGCTGAGGAGTACTAAGTTGTTTAGAAAGGTGTCTCCTTTCTTGAGAGAATCGTTGTGTGATGAGGTCTCAAATTGAAAAGCTTTATGATCACAGTAGTACCGCTGTTATCGTAACTCTTCTTGTTAATGGTAGTCCAGAATGATGTAAATGTCTAGTAAAAAAAAAAAAAAAACATGGTAGAATGAGTCTGCTTTTCCTTCATGCTGTAGCGGAGACAGCATTTGACCTTACCATTTGTAATTGCTAAGGGTATGGAAATGAATTTGGGATAACTTTTGTGAAGAGAACATTTCAAACACCCTTGGTTTATCAGTTCCAGAATTGCTTTCATTGATGGACAAATGAGTATGTTTCAAACTGGTATGCATTTGAAGTGGAAATAATGAAAACCTTTTTTCTTAACTATGCAGCATCTGATGTTTCAAAGAGAGATTCTAAGAATGTCTTACAGTAATAAACATAAATGTTGTTTTTTCGCAAGATATTAATTACAATATAGAAACTGAATCTTGTTAACATGTAATCTGTTTCTTAAAAAGATTTCAGTACTGTATTTTTGTTTCAGAACATATGTGAGATTGTTTTGCTCTTCCTTTGCATTTTCAAATGATTGTGGAAGATGACACAGAAATAAATACCAGCAGTTTGATTTAACAGGAAAAAAGGAATATCAGGCAAACAGAACATCGAAAATCTTTTTATCATAGCTCTTTTTATGGACCATTTTATGTTGTAAGAATGAGATGGTTATGAAGATAATTTGGTGTTACTGAGAGCTCCAACGTATTTCTTCCCACAGTCATACTTGAAGGCACCGGAAAATAGTTTCATTCTTTCATTTCAAGGAGCTCCGCTTTCTGGTGAGTTGTCCTGCTTTTATTCTGCAGTCATGCTTTTTTTTTTTTTAATATCCTGGAACTTCCTCTTTCAGTGTGTGCATTCAAAAACTTTGAGTCAGTTTCTCTGGCTTTTATGATGTGTGTTGCATTCAGAAAATTTTTCAAGGATGGACTTCAAAGACAGGGAAGAGTTGGCAAAAAGAATAAAGCTTCCAATTTTAAATAGAGAAAGGCAAAGCTAATACTTATTGAAATATCTGTTGTTCATTAAGCAAAATTAGGTCATTTTTTATATCTCCACATTCCTCGACTTTCAGTCAGTTTGGTCTTTTTTTCATGATGTTATCCATTAAAGAGCTGTTGTATGCATCTGGTAATTTAGAGTAATGAGTTTATTTTATGTCTTGTTTCATGATCTGTGTGATATTAATGTCTTTTTAATAACTCATGCATTGTTAGCTTATATTTTTCTCAAAATTATCGGGGGATAGGCTATTTATTTCTGTTGTATATTCTTTGGAAAAGGATAGTGGTATATTTCTAACAGTAAAGGAATTATTGTGAGGTAGGCTTGGACATCTGGTTGGTAACATTCATAGCGTGTTGTGGAACAATCCTGAGCAGAATTTGTACTGGTTTTAGTTTTAATATTCTTATTTTGCAATTCCAGGCAAGGTGATGAGAGAGGTAGGGCTATAGGAGGTAAGAAAGAATGATTTGTTTAGGAGAGTAAAAATAATGTGGCAAAAATAAACCAACAAAACAACACACTAGAGAAGCTAATATCTAAAACTATAATATTGTAGCTGTTAAAATAGTACAGTACATCAATACTCAGCTGATGATGATTACATTAAAATCAAGAGTGACTGCTAAAATAAACAAAAGTGAACATTTGTAATAACAGTTCTGTGTGCTGTGGACTTGTATGGTCTTTCCTAGCAATTTTTCTTTTTATGGAATGAAAGACAAACTGCTTTATTTTAGGAATTTCTTTCTCCTCATGTGGTCGTCAGTTGCTGTGATGTGTATTTTCTTGAGGGGGGAAAAAAAGAAAAAGAAAAACAACAGAAAAGATGTCAAGTTAATTTAATCAGGCCAGAATGCCCGCTGGCTTTTTTTCAGAAGATGTTCTAGAGAAACTCCTTTGCTAATGCTTTTTTCCTGATACTGTTTTCTTTCCATGCACCACACACACATTGTCTAGGAATAATGAAATGAAAGAAAAAATAGAAGAGTTGAAATTAAGGAAGAGTCTTGTGTGTGTTCCTGCATGACTGCTTTGTTCAAGTGCTAAAGGCAAAGGCCATACTTTTAAAGTGCCTGGTACTTTTGAATGGGTTTAAATACTGGAGTAACACCCAATTCATAAGACTCAATCTGCACATATGAAAATATAGCTCTTAGAGTGTCTTTCAGTTTGGATATCTGCAGTCACTAAGAGTTTTTGAAAATTGATCTTCAACTTTTTTCTTTCTAATTATTTATATTTTGTAACCTTATAGGAGATCTTTAATCATAGATGTTATGGAGATATCGATGTTGTCCTTCCTTAGGGCAAGTCTATTCTTGCTGATACTTGAGAACTTGTATTGTGAAGAAACAAATCCAAATGTTGAAAGCATTTTTTTATTCCTTACTCCACTTTCTTGTTCTTTCTTTTCCTTGCTTTTTCTTGGGGAAAAAAATAGAGGATGATCAGAACACCCAAAGGGATGAAATACTGATTTTGATGGGAAGCTTGAGAGCTTTGGAGACACTGCTGTTGTATTAATGCAGATTCTTGTCCTGTATAAACCTCAATGCCATGGAAGCTAAAGCACTGCAGTAGGTTTCACTTGATTCTAGTTCAATTTAAAGATGTGGAGCAACCACAGTAGAAAGAAAAAAAAAATGACGGAATAATTTGATTTTTAAGCAAATGTTTATTCATGAAGATTCCATTTTTCTGCTGGTCCTGTCTGGCTGACTGGTCTCTCAGCGGGTTGTGTAACAAACACCACATGGTAGGGAAGCAGGTACAAAGCAGCAGCACTAAGGCATCTGTTTCACAGTCAAAAGAGAATTTAAAACACAGCTCAGCTGGAAAGAAGAATTTATTTTGTAAAGACTTCATTATTCTTTCACCAGTTTTAATAGAAAAGGGAATAAACTTGCTTACTGATAGCAATAGATTATTTCTGATTGATGCTACAGGAGGTTTTTGCATGCAAAACAATTTAAGAAAACTGTTCTCTATGAAAGAAGTGAACCTTATTTAATATTCTGTCCTATAGAAATAAATTGGGATGAAAGATATATGCAGTATAATGAGAACTGAATAGCTTTGCGTGCTAGCACTCTGTGAAAGCATGCTGTTTTCATCTCTCTCTCACTACTGACATGTAGATTACTTCTGATACCTTAAGGGAGTTAATTCATGAAACTACTTGTTTAGAATTCTGGACATGTGAGGTCTGTGCATATATATGTGTGTGTATTCTGGGTTATGTGAAAACAACGTTGTAATGCTGTTATTAAAATAATGTATGTGCACTTGAAATTGCATAAAATCAGTAAAACATGGCACCATGAGTTTATTGGAGCCAAAAATACCTCCTAATAAATGTGTAAGTTAAGTGGATATAAGGCTAGTAGAATTTCAAGAACAGTTTTGGGGAATGTTCCTCAAGAAAAAGTTTTTTAAATCTCTTATACAGTTTGAAAATAGATTTACAAGTGATGGCTTTGGGTTGCAGTAGTGCTGTGCAGGGAGAGGGTATCCTCTGCAGTGAAGCCAGCTTTCTCTTTCACATTCTTCATGTGGAGGTGAAGTCTTTAATATTCTGCTCTATATTCTTACAGCTTCTGAATTGCCTGTCAGAAATCATGGATAAATCACTTTGTACAACAGAAACAACAGTTCAGTGGGATCCTGCAGAAAACTGTTATTTTTGATTGGTTGAAGCCAGCTCACTAAGCCAGTCAGAGTGCTAGAATCCGGTGGTTTAGGTTGTTATGGGCTTGGTTCCAGAGTGTAACTGTACTGGGCTGACGTGAGTCATCAGTATCCTGGTTTTCCCCTTACTCTGTTTAACTACTGGAAGTAGCTAAACCCATCACAACCAACCCTCTGCATCCTGTTCTGCTCCTGGATAGGCATCCTGCTTAAATGTTACCGTGGCAGGTTCTTTAATGAAACCTTCCTAGTCTTACTATTGTTTGAGTGTTTGTAAGCACTTCAGTGCTTTCTTAAACTTATGATGATTATGAATGACCATATGACATTGCACAATTTTTCTTAGCTTGAATGATAAACACTTGACTAGCCTTTTTCAGTGGCTTTTCAGGTGGTATAGCTACCTCCTTGACAGGAGAGACAGTTCTTTTGGCTTCTAATAAAGCTGGATTCAAACTTTAACTGTAAAGCATGTTTATGTGTGAAGGAACCCCAAAGCTCTTGCATGATGTTAACCTACCTTAAAGTTTTCTTAGTTTTCTTAGAGTTTCTCCATTTAAAAACAGTTAGTCTTTCTATGCTGTTTACTCATTCTGAAAGTCTTTAAATAGTTTATTTGCATCATTAAGTGAGTTAAGAAATAAGCAACTTCTAATCTCTAGTAAAATCTGTCATTCTGGATTTGAATACAAAGATTCAAAATGTCACAATGAGTAAGTTCATTTTGTGAATATTCCTTCTTTTCTAACAATATAAATGAGGAGATAATGTCAGTGGAACAGGAAATTATCTCAGGTTAATAAGTGCCTCCTGCTACTTGAATGTCAGGGCAAAGCTGAAGATTTTATGGATAATAAAGTTGAGGATATTTCAAATCTGTTGAGTAGTGAAAAACAGTGGTCATTTCTGACAATTACTTTTACCATTCATCTAGCCACTTTGCAATGAGCTGATAGCTGAACTCGTTTAAATCCTTATCATAATACAGTAAGAGATTAACATATTTTATCTGTATCATTTGAGAATTAAAGGTTAGAAGTGAAATAGAATATCAGAGACCTATTTTGAAAAGTTAAGTACTCTTAAGGTTGTCAGTAAAATAATAACCGCTTAAACCACTTACTGGGATCAGCCTGCAATAAAACAGTTTATAAAAAAAAAAAAAGAAAAAAAGAAAAAAAGAAAAAAAAAATAAAGGCAGGTGCTTGGGAGAGAGGGTAAGATAGGGGAATGGAGATTGATGTAAGAAGCCTCCACCTGAATTCAGAGGAATTGCAATGTGAGATGGAGCTCTTAGAGCATACTGGGAGTCCAAAAAGCTTACAGAAATGGTTAAGGAATGAGGGAATGATGATGTTAGAAGAGTTTTATCTTAAATGGTTGCTCATGATTCTACTTGAAACAAACAAAAAACCTGCACCAAACCTAACATCCAGCGTGACTGTGCTATTAAAAGATGTGTTTTAAAGCATCGTGTTTTAAAACGGGAAATGGGAAATCGTAAAAAAAAAAAAAAAAAAGTCGTCATTGCATGAGGTCAAATGATGCTTATGTGACTTCTCTGTTCTTCCACCACAGGACATCATGGAATAAGAGAGAGAAGTAAAGTACTATTTTCAGGAGATACGTTTGGTAAAAATAGGAGCTTAATTTTTTTATATTGAGGACATCTCAACTATCCTGACCAAAATGGGATATTTGTTCTCATGACCTGAAAGAGGCTTGTAAGACCTGGGTAGTTCATTAACTGAAACATTCTTCAAAAACTATAGACAGTTTGAGTTGGTTCCAAGGGTTACATACTAGCACAAAACATTGATACTTCTTTGTGTTTTACCATGCAGTTGCATTAGAAATACAAAGATAAAATCTTGAAGCTTCAGAAATCTGGATTGATTGTTGGCTGATTTGGAAGAAAGCTGTTACTACTTCTCAGCCACCATGATTGTTTTCATCTTTTTTGTAACCAACATTTTATTAATCTCCAATAGTAACAGGGCCTTCCCTGGCCGTTAAGGCTACTCCATATGGCTGTGAGAAGTACTCAGAAGATTCCAATATTACAGAGCCAAGGTGACTGCAGCCTTGGAAGAACACTGAACAGAAGCTTGCTGAACCTGACCTGTTCCATAAGTCAACTTTTTTGTTACTTTAAAGTGAAAAAATGAAACATACATCTGTGAAACTGCTGGACTATTTATAGTAGGTAGAGAAGAATTTACTTGACTTCTGTTTGTCTCCAGTTAGCTTTAGGGTTTATTTAACAACTATTTGCTTTTGTTTCAGTATAGTTCTCTCTTCTCCTCTGTGTCTCAAGTATATGCATGCACATTCACCGTGCTAAAAGGAAAAATTTAGTGGTTGATCTTTTGTTTCCACAAACGTGTTAGATGAGGAAGAATTTGAGGGAAAGTCATTCTCTGTGCTGAGTAGTTACCTGAGTCCCATTCTCTGTTCGGATTAAAAACTTTTCTCCAGGCTTTCCTTTTGTGAACTTAAATACTTGCTTTTTTGAACCCTTACAGACTTACAATCTCCACAATGTGTAGTTGGCAGATGGGTGAGAAAACTATCATGTGAAAGAAGTGGTCTTTTTCGTCTCCATTTCCCTTCTGCATACTGTGTTATGCCTTGTGATGGTAAAATTTGATGTTTATGCTTCCTGATTCTTTGTTTTGTGATTCTGCAGTGCTGCTGTTAACGTTTAAGATACCTAGCTTGTAGCGATTTAACAGTGTGTGATGTTGGTGGCATACTGTTAGTCTTCTCATTGTGATAGTATTGCATGTTATAAGCTGATCAGTGATGCTTACCCTGTTACACAGGCCAGTCTTGGTGAAGTTATTCAGTCACACTAAATTCTAACATAATTAAACAGATCATATATCATATTTTGAAATGACTTTAAAGGGCAAACTGAATGACAGTGTTTTGTTTATGACCTTTTAATCCTGTCTACAACAAATTAAATTTTGTCTACAGAAAATAAATTTATAAAGATGATGAAGTGTCTTATGGAAAGAAAATCCATTAGAAAGTCTTGTGTGTGTCGTGATAAAAATAGCTTTGTAAGCTTCACGGCAATTTAGCACTAGATGTAGTGAATTCATTTGTGTTGTTTGGAAGTGAAGGATAGACAAGAGACTCTTCATTTGATCTTGCTGTGGAGAAATATCAATGCGGACAGACTCCAAAGTCCATTTGATATATCACATTTGCTCATCCTGGCATCTGTGTGTAAATGCATCCCCCAAAACAAACAAACCCACCAAAACTACAATTATTGCTCTTTTTTTCAGACATTTACTGAACTAAGTGCTTGGCTTCTAAAACTGTAATTGACAGTTACAGAACTGTTGTAATAGATTTTTTTTCTTAGTTTCAAAGAAAAAAAGCAAGATCTGCCTCATATATGGCTATTAAGAAGTACAGTTGAATTGGTACTGCTAAGTGGTAAGCTTTAATGCAGGTGACACAGACCATGAAGAACATGCTGAAAATCACAGCTGTGCAAGGCCAGAAATGAGTGGATGTGAAGTAGGAGTGAGTGCCGGTTTTGCAGGCTCCTTAGCTGCTCTGTTGTAGCAGCTTCTGAAATAGTTGATAAATGTGGAAAGAAAGTTCTCATCTAATGCTGTCTGGAGCTTTGCAGGAGTGTGTTCAGCTTCCAAGCACCACTGATGAGACTGAAATGCTTTTTGATTGTTAACCTTGAAGTGAGAGCTCTGAATTCACAGGTGCCCGCTGATATTTTGTTTCCTGTGATATTTCTCCACTTTCCTGGTAATACTAGAAAATCTCTCTGCTTTTGTAGTACTAGAGTAACTCTCTTGTCACAATAATAAACACTTGAGGAACATTTTTGGAATATGATGCTATTCACTGCAGCACTGGTTTGAGAATCTCCATATAAAACGTTTTGTCAAAATATGAAGGAATGGGTTCTCTAAATACGACAGCAGTAACAGCAAAATGAAGCTTGAAATAAAACCACTATGGAAAGTGTATTCTATGTATGTAAAATGAACTGCTGTGAGTAAAAACTTAAGCATAGACCCTACATTCTTGCCATTCTTAACGTATTTAAAACTCCTTTAATAAACAGTTGTTTTTTCTTCCTTCTATGAATTTTTTTTAGTAATCAGAGTATTGAGTGTGTTAAATTATTTATTTTTAATGATAGGAAGGACTGCAAATTTCATGATGAGTGGATTCTACTGTGAAGGAAGTGGAGTGGCCTTAATAACAGCCTGCACGGTGTGTGCTGGCATGGTGATGTAGTAGTAAAGTTTCTGTAAAATAATGCCCTTGATGATAGCACTATGTATTAGGTGAATGGTTGAGTGGTTATCTGGACTTCTTTGTCCAAGCTCCAAATGTTTTTTTAGTGTATCCTTCTTAAGTGATTTGCATCATTTATCTGCAGTAATAATGTAGTAATAAATACTGAAAAAAACCAGACAAACAAAACCCAAAAAACAGTTTGTGCTCTTCTGACAACTGCCCTGTCATATTATTACATATAGGGAATGGAAGAAATCTTCTCTTTTAGGAAGAATGAAATCATGCTTTCCTGGCTAGTAGTTCTTCCAATTTGTATTCACTGTAGCAGTAGTGAAGCTAGTTTAATAAAACAAAGGGTGCTTGTAGCGTATTTCCACAAGAAAATTGGCTTTTGGTGTGCATGACTCCACTTATTTACTTCTGAACTGTTGGGGAATGGTTGGGAAATTCATTTCACTAAAAAAAAAATTACGGATTGAATAATAAACATCTCTTAAATTTAAAACTTAAGTGAGTATCATTAAGGAAAAAAAATAGGACTGTTTTATGTGACATTTCTGTGTGAAAACTAAATTACTGGATAAGAGAGTGGATGAAGAAGAGAGCTCGGGGAAGATTGAACCGTAAGAAATCAGAAGAAATTTAGCACTGAAATTTAGTACCTTTACATTCAGAATCTGATTTAGCTAAAGAGAAACTGAGCATTTCATTGGCCTCCCTGCAGCTTGGTCTTTCTCCATTCATATAACAAAACATAAAAATTAAGTGATCTGAAACATCAGCAGGAATTTCATGTATACTGTTTCTTTAGTCTCTCCTTTAATAATCTTAGAAGTAGAAAATTGGAACATCTCTTCCATTTTCCTACTTGAAGGCCACTTATGCCTTTTTGTAAGAATTGTATTTCCCATGATCTGTGAAACATACCATTCAGTATGGATCAAGGGAACATTATAGAAGTTCCTCCTTTTATCTTTGTTCTGTGAGTGTGAAGTTAAAAACAATATTTTCTGCACAGTCCAAGTGGGCTTTAACTTTGTGCATAGATGCTGAGCTTTCAAAAAGGGCACAAAAATGGTAACTACTTTAGTCCTTTGTATCGTCTTTTTAAAGTGTTTAGTAGATAAATGGCTTGCTACACCTGGGAGTGATAGGTAGTAGTGCAGTCAGCCACTCGGATTGAGCAGATGCGCTAACAGACTTGGCACTGTAATAGCTTCAGTAGAATTGCCATTTCGAGGGGCTATTTCAGAGCTAAGTGCTCCAGTTTGAATGGAGAGAGGACTTGTTTTGATAGTAATAGCGTGTGTGCTTACTGATCACAGTTGTGTTTGTGAAGTATTAGTATGAATAAATTTTGTGGTATTGAGTTTGAGTATGTGTTAGAGCTGAATGTGTTCTTGGCTCAGCACCATGTGTATTCCATGTATGTACTGGTCTTTAAGTGCTCTGTCACCTTTGAAATACAAGATTCAATGCAATGTTAAAGGAAAAAAACCCACCATCATATTGAACAGTCTTGATAGCAATTGTGAATTAAAATAATATCAGTAATAATATCAGTCTTTGGCTATTTGACTATGTTGTGTGCTATAGTAAGAAATGATTGTGAAATATCCCAAGGAATATACTGAACTGAGTATTAACATTGACACCTCTGAGGGGGCGGGGGTGCAAGTCTTGATTTTTCTTAGCAATGCCTGACTTCATGACCTGAGTCCTCTCTGACTGGGACAACTATTGTACCAGTCCCAACAGAACTGTTGACATGGGAACAGGAAGAAATACTGAACTAAACATAGGACTCCATAAAAGCTTTTTTTAAATGATAACACTTTGGATCACAGATATAATAGAGGCATTGCAAAAACCTCATGCAGACTTATGACAAGAACTGTTTTCTTTTATCATAACAGAACTACCCTAGTATTGCATTAGTAGTATTAGATTTTTTTTCTGCCTAATATTGGCTCTGTGTTGTGCGTATTATTTTATTGAGGAAGAAGTGGGTGGCAGTATTCTGCTGTATGTTCGGTGTTTTTTCTGTATAAAACCAGATTCCAGGAGTTGCGCAGCTCTCAAACTCTCACGGGGCGATGCATGCACAGAGCTGCAAAACCTCTGCTTGCTTACCTTGAAACCCAGCAGACTCGACTGGTCTGAGAAGCTGATCTCATACAGCAGCTGAGAATCACCTCACAAAATATTTTTAAGCATTTCTTGTATTAATCTTTAATGCCAAGGGCAACTGTACAATTGGTTATTTAGATGTGTTTCACTGCTATGAAATTTGTAATTTTTCCGTTTTCATGGTATCACGTTAATATTTTCATGAATTGCATCATTTTAATCTTCGCAATGCGGACTTCTGAATCAAGTAGTTGTAACAATATTTAAATTATGTGTAAGGTACCATATTTCAGCTGCTGATATGATCATTTATGACTAACCTATTACAATTTGTTAGCACAGAACTGACCTTTTTCTTGTAAGCAAAGGGCACATTTTACAGCTTTCTGAACATGTCTTATCTACTTAGAAGATTTTACAGAAAAGTAAGATGTAGTGACATTTAGTTTTATTCTAGTTCACTGCCATTAACCTCCTCCTACTGACTTTTAGATAGTTGTGTATAGTGCTTTATCAAGAGAGAGCAAATTAAGCTTTGTGTTTGAAGCTTGAGCCTGTTAGCATGCTATGTGTTACAGAACTGCAATGTTTGAATGTTCAGTGATACCCTGTGTGCATTCCTGCCTGTGACATGCATTTACACAACTGGTTACAAAATGCAGCTTCATCAAGTAAATGATCACATTTCTTCATTGCTCTGGATCATCATTCTTTTAAATATCTCCAGACTTCCCATGAGGAGTCTTTGCTGATCAGTATACATCTATGTTCTCGCTTGTACACCAAAAGCTAGATATGTACAGAGTCTACATGGTAAGATTATTTTGAATATTCATATTTCACTTGGTTTGCCATTCCATTTCCATTTATGCCTTTCCTGTGCTGTTTAGTATGCTCAGTGCTTTGCCTCGCACCCCATGGATCAATTCAGCTCTGAAGTTAACAAAGTATGGAAGGTTTCTGTGAGCACATATTCAACCATGAATTTTCTATACTTTTTTTCCAGTGTGTTTAATGGATTTGGATATAAAATCTACAGGCATTTCACAGACTGTTTGATATGTATGGGAAAGCACAGTTCAAAATGAGGTTTTCATTTCAGTTAATTTAATGTTTGGAGTCTGTCAGATTTACTGAAAGATGGGTAGTTATACTGTCTGAGTAACAAAGGAATCATATCATCCCTCCTCCACCCCTATGGTTAGCCTTCCTTGAATGTGTTCATTAAGCTGATAAATGATTTCCAGCAGGGAACATTAGAAATGCTCCAGACTAAGAGAAAATAAAGTCAGAACTGCATAGGAAGCTGTCTAAAGTAGATTGGGAGTCACCATGGTTTTAATTATTGCTTTGGATTGGTGTGCTTTTCTGGTGTTACTAAAATTTCCAATATTTGACAATGTTGATGGATTGTGAAATAATGACAGCAGTGATTACAAATTCAATCTCAATACAAATTATTTGCTGCCAAATATGCATTAGTCCTTACTTATTAGCACTCACTAATATATTGCTGGATAAGAGTGTTTCAGATTTCAGACTTATTCAATCAAAGAACTGTTTGCTAAGCAATTAATATGCAACATGCAGTGCCTTTCCTTGTGTAGGGTAAGAGCTTGCAGAGGACTGTCATTTCTTTTGAACACTTTCTGTCCTTTGAACGCATCAGTCCTGAAGTATTTTTGAACTTGCTTTTAGACTGCAAAATTCAAATAACATGAATTTACATTTGAATCCAGGCAATTAATTACGCCTCTGTCTCTCTTGCCATGTGATGTGGCACTGATCCTTAGGCCAAATGGCTTTTTCCTTTTTCATTTATTCACAAACAGGTTTGTCCTTGTATAGTGTTTTTTTTTTTGTTGTTGTTGGTTGTTTGGCTGCCTAGGGTATGTTAAGTAGCTTAATATCAATGTTCATTGTGTGGTTCTTTTTATGCACATCGGACTCCTCAAATGAACAAAATTAGTGACCAGATTAGAGTGTAAATACACACTCCTATTTGAAAGGACAAATCCAGAGAGTAATAAAACAAAGCTAAGAACAGTAAGGATATGAAAGCTCATAACCTCTGTATCACTAGCTCTTATTTTTTCCCTCAAAGAAACAGGAAAGAATGCCTGCCCTTTGCACTTGGTGTTGCGAAGGTTTGCTTATGTATATTGGTCAGTAAAAGGAATGATCAACTTGATTTCTGAAGATCTGTTTTGAAGCAGGTTAAGTTCTATATTTTTGTATGGCAGAAGAAAGATGGATTTCCTTGGCAGCATTTATTTGCTTGCTTCATTTTGATGAGAGAAAACAAGGTCCTTCTATAAAAGTAGACATAAGAAATATTGCTTTCTACTGACTGCACTTAAGTAAAAATGAGACTGCAGCAGTTTTCACCTTCATAAGTAGCAGAATTCTGAAGGCTGTTGTCATAGTAGACATTATTGCAGGGTTTAGTTTTAGACTCCTCCAGATGACTCCAGAGGAGCTGTAAATGATTTGCATTACAGCTGATTTGCTTACTTACCATTTGAAGACAGGATTTAGAATTTCCTGATACAGAAGAGAAGTTCACTGTTCAGCCAGGATCACACTTGAGTAGCCCAACAGCCTTCTGCTTAATTAAATGACTAGCTCAGAGGATGAGGAGAGAGCAGTAAATATTTTTTCTCTCTCTCTCTCTCTCTCTTTTTTTTTTTCCCTCCACCTTGGCTTTAGCAATGCTTCCAGTCTTGTTTCCTGTAATATCTTTAGAGACAGGTTGACGTTGAATTGCCAGGTACAGAGGGTTCTCATTGCCAGCATGAAGTCAATGTGGAGGCCAGTAACTCTAGCCATCATATTGGAGAGAGAGCTGTTTAACGTTTCAGTTACCTAAATGAGACAGTGAAGCCTCTGCAAATTCATATGCTGCAAAGATTTATTAGTAGACCAGATGGTTTCACTACCAGTTAAAAGAACAGGCTAGAAAGAGGTTGACAAGAACTTCTAACAGGGAAGTGTGAAGATGTGCGTGGAGTTTCCTGTCCAGGTGCAGAAGTACAGACTTGAACTGACCAGGTATCAAGCAGCTTTTCAGAAAAGGATGTCTTGGTGAACACTAAGTTGAACATGAGCTGCCAATGCACTTTCCTGTCAAGGAAGGTCAACAGCAGCTAAGCCTGCATTAGAAAGATCACAGCAAGCAGCAGGTTGAGGGATCCTTCCCTTCTACGCAGCCCTACTGAGACAGCTCTGGAGTGCTGAGCTTGGAGAATCTAACATAAGTGGTGAGACGGAGAGCAAGAAAGCTTGCATTGCTTGGTCTGGAGGAGGATTTGGGCATGGGGATGAGTGTGCTAGATATCATGTATGTCTACAAAATACATGTGTAGCTAAATAATTGATTCAAGGGAGTAAAGAAGGGAGAGCCACACTCTTCTTCCAGTGGTGCCTAGTAAAGAGCCAGGAGATAAATGACAAACTGAAATACGGGAAGTTCAATGTAAATGTAAGATTTTCCACAATTAGGTTGGTCAAACAGAGGAACGGGTTGCTCAGAGGGCTTGTGGTGTGTCTATCTTTTGAGATGCTCAAAAGCAGCTGAATGATGTCCTGAGCACACTGCTATAGTTCATCCTGCCTTGAGCAGGTAGATTGAACTAGAAGGTCTCCAGAAGCTCTGATTCTGTAATTCCACTCTGGAGTCTGTGTAGACTTTTTGGTGCCAGCCTGTTAACTGAGTCAGTGTTCCTTTTCAGTTTCTGTCGGCCCTGAATGATGACACTGCTTCGCCTTGTCAGAATTAAGTCTGACAATATTGTTAGTCTTTCATACTGAATTTCCTCGTTGCTGCTGTTTTGTTTTTGAGAGTGTCTACACCATGGAAATTTCTTTTTGTTGTAAGTAAACAACAAGATGAATTTTTATTGAGGGGCACATCTTTACTTTAAAAGCTGCTGCTAGACCAGCTTAAAGCTAGTTGAAGGCACCAAAGAAATGTAGTGAATCATTTTATGGTCTTTAGTTTCAACAGGCAGATTACAATAACATGAGTCACTTGTCCTGTAATTGGGTATGGTTAAAAAGTTGTATCAAGTACGTTGAAGTATAACAAAACCTTGGGCCCAGTGCCTTTCCCACAGGTAATTAACAAATCCCTCTGAAAAAATTGGTTATGGTAAGAGTGTGTGACGGGGGGAAAAAAACTATGACCAGGGTTTGAAGGAGAGGTGGTGTCTTTCCTTTGTGTCACATTGCCCTCCCCTACCCACCCTTCACCTAAAACCTCTCAGAGTCAGCTGGGTTTCACAGGTAAACGTATCTGCTTTTTTGAGCAGTATTACAAACTGTAGCAGACTTTTAGATTCTGTCAGTCAGGCAACCTTAGTTTCACATGTGCAGTGTAATTAAAACAAGACTCCTAAAATAGCCAGGGAAGCTCGAGAGTTAATACTATAAATATAAAATTCTTAATAATCTTTTCCTGAATACTGTTATTGCAGAAAGCTTCAGGAGTTATCTGAACTGATGTTGTTTTCAAAAGCAGAACGTGCCCTTTAAAACAAATCAAGGGCATGTTTGAACTCTTAAATTTTTTTTTTCTTGAGTTATT
Source organism: Numida meleagris (assembly GCF_002078875.1). Taxonomy (NCBI): domain Eukaryota; kingdom Metazoa; phylum Chordata; class Aves; order Galliformes; family Numididae; genus Numida; species Numida meleagris. The sequence continues at coordinate 6,230,750 of NC_034416.1, forward strand.
ACTGTTGGAAAAGAGGTCAGATTAACTGGAAGATGTCTCCACTGGAGTTCTGAAACCCTGGCTAGTTTCTCACTTCAGACCTGCTTTAGAATAGTGATGTACAAAGAAATAAAAGGAATCTCTGTGTTTTTGTTCTTTTTTTTTTTTCTTCTGAAGAATGATATGACCTTTTCAGAGAAAGTCTATGCCTGAAGTCCCAATATATCCGCAAACAACTGAAAATGATGGTTACCTTGTTTTCTTTAATTTCCGGTCTGGATGGGTGGAGATTGCGTTTACTATCTTGGTTACACTTGCATACTTAAGTAAAAATACCGTAATTAAACACTCATCCTTTTCTCTTGTGCTATAAATGAACCTCTGATAAAATATTAATAGTTAAGTTATAGAGTTAAAGGAAGAATACTTCTGTGTAAGCTAAGGTGTAAGTATCTATGCATAATAGATCAAAATTGTGATTTTTAAATATGATCTCTGAAGGCAGTGTGTACTTAACTGAAGTCCAGTAGAGGCAGAGGTGCAAGTCCTTATTCCACAGAGACTCTGGGTCACAGGAAGACATTCTGATCATGGTGTAGGACCTGAACTCGTGACATGTACCTGATGAGCAAACCTTGTCTGCGTTTCAGGTCTCTTGTCTCACTCAGGAGATGGCATTAAAGCACAAGTCCATAGCAAGCAATTGGTAATTTATGGGTAAGATTGTTGTTTTCATCTATTGTATACTCTCTGTAGAAGAATTGGTCATCTTCTAGAAATGATCACAGGAACAAAAGAATTCCTGAGAGTTCAGGAATCGCAGCAGGGATGTGATTTTAAAAGGACGGAAAGATCCCATAAGGTTGGCTGTAATTTTGAGTCTCAAGTCATTGATGTCTAAGTTGAAACTTCCTCTGAAGACAGGCAGTTCTAACTAACACGGATAATTAGTGCTCTCTGCTCTGTTGTTGCTACTGGCAGTTTCTGAGTAATACCTACCCAAAAAATGAGTTCAGTGGTGTTTAGTAAACACCTGACTCCACAATATTGCTGAAATAGCTTGAGAGTGAGCAGAATGGGATGAATCATTTATAGGTAACCCAATAGATCTATTATATATGACCCATATTTTTAGTCAAGATGTCAGCAGCTTATATACATGAAATTATATTTAAAAATTAGTGTTGAAAAGGCATGTACACTGCCGGGTAGCTTCTGCTCATTAGACTCCTCTTTATGTTAATTTTTTTAAGGTTGTGTGTATGTATAGATATTTGTGTGTGTATTTATACACGTAAATGCAGCTGTCCACAACTTCTTCATAACTTCCATTGTAAGTAGCACCTCTTCATGTGAGCAGTGGTCCTACATACCTCAGTAGATTTATTCTCCTAGCTTACTATCAGTTTTCAGAGGTTGAAAAATGGCTGGCTATGATTACTTTTCAGGGTAATGTTAATTCTAATAAATTGTTCTATTGGTGGAAGGGCTTATAGTTGGAAGGCTGTTAATTGTCTGTTAGGTTTGACATTTTGCTTGGCAGATGATTTTTTTTAAATCTTACTTTCATTATTCACAAGAAAATTTCTGTTTTCACTGATTTACTAAAAAGTTTCTTTGCTTCATTTTTATATCGCATCATTAGTGTTTTTTACTATAATACTGACGAATGTTTCTTTCCACATTTGTCTTTTCCTGTATGCTCTGTTTGGGTACCCAAGGGAATGTTGGCTACCTTGTCAAGTTTATGTATTATGATAAAAGTATGTACTGAAGAAGGCTGTCTCCTAAAGCTACAAAATACAGTACGTAATCTTAAGAAATTTAGTGGTTATAATTGTAAGGAAATGTACACAAAGAAAATCACTGTTATTCTTCTTAACAAAGGCCATGTAGTGTTTTGATTATTTGTAAAGCAGTTTCCCTATGAGAAAAGTAATTTTGCACTGAATTTGTTCTATTAACTCTGTTAAAAATAAACAACAACAACATCAAACCAACCATATTTAAATAGATTCTTATGTTTTCTGCAGCAGTATGTTTTTTTTTTTTTAGGAATCTTCTGATGATTTGTCCACCAAACACTCCTTTAGAGAACTGATTTTTACCTTTATAAAATTCCTACTATTCATTGTATTCTTTGGGCAGAATGATCTTATGTGGGTTTAATTCCTCTAAACTTTATCGTTAATTTTTTGGTTATTCATTATTCTATATGCTTCTATAGTACTTTATTAGAAAAGACAAATCAGGACAGGAAGTCCTAAAAAAGAAAAGCAAGCAGATTTTAAACTGCGTCAGAACTCTTATTTGCAATTTTTTTTTAACATACGCAGAAACTAAGTAAAGAATTTATTTTTAAAGTCTCTAAATAATTCTAATCTCAGCAGTTTTCACACCTTAAGTAATTACGTGAGCTTTGATTCGTCTTAAACATCAGAATATACTATGTGACCAATAGATTTGGAGAATATTTACGGAGCCTAGATTTTGAGAACTGTTTCTGTTGAAGTGCTATGTTTTACTCGTTAGTGAATGAAATTGATCCAAATTTTAATGGTGAGCAAAAGAAAAAACTAATTGAAAGCCTATGTTTCATCATATCTGCTCTAGAGAGAGAAAAATGAAAGAAAAAATAACAATGAACAATAACAGATGATGTTTTCATCTGTATGGTGATGTAATATAAGAAAGTCATAAACACGGAGTGCTTTAGGACTTTAGGAGAAGCAAAATGAAGATATGGTGTATTATATGAATAGATTGTGTTATTGTTTGAGTGCATTACAGCTGGAAGAAAGCAATGTGGTATAAAGCTTTCTCAGACCAAGCCATGCCATTGATCCTGCTCAAAATGATGAATCTAGGACATGTAGTTGGAACAGGAGATGCTGAGACTCACATAGAGAGGCCTTCATGACTTGCAGATACGAGAAATATAACACAATTCAATATTGTAACATATACATAAAGGTAGTAAAGGTCATGTATGCAAGAAATAAAGACTGTCAGTAATAATGGATGAGAAGAGTACTGATTTGATCTGATCCCTGTGGGCTGTCAGTGTAATGCTGCTAATAAAAAAAAAATCTAAGGGAAATATTTATGCTGCCGCATCTTGAATACAATTTTTATCATCTGTAGTCAAGAAAGGATTACTTTTGGCTGGCATGTATTTATGACTAAATGATCAGAAAGCATATTATATGGAGGAACAGTTTAGAAAAAGTAGAATGAAGGAGCTTGATATTGTAGGATTGCTATTGACTGAATTATTTTAAGGTTATTATTGACTTGTAAAATACATAGGGAGAAGAGGAGAGGAAATAGACACGAAAGTGAAGAGGTCGTTATGCTGTAAAGGAGAAATGATCTGTCTTAGTTTCTGCCAGTGGGTGAAAAAACTTAAATGTTTTTAAATGGCAATCAATTATCTATGAACAAAGCAAAAATACTACAGATTAAGTTCTTGTCTCAATCAGTGGACGAATGTCAGAAATTCAACTTTATTGCTGTTGAGCTGAAGTGATTCCATTCCAGGAGCATCCCTCTCCTATTCAGCATCATAAGTCCGTGGCAGGGTTTGACAAAAGCGTTCACTTCTGAGATTGGGAAGTGGGTTTTCTGAATGATGTAATGCAACATACAGTTGTCCAGTTACACCTCTGCTTAAAGTAAATTAGGCATTTGTAGCTTCTCTGAAGAGTAAGCATTGTTTTATAGCAGTTTGTACTCAGTTATTACACAGATTGATACTTGGTAGCTTTAAATCTACAGTAACAATGCATAGAGGCAAATGCAGTCTTTTAACAGTTGAAGTTTTCATTTCCGTGGAACGTTTACAGAGCACCTGTAAGCCCAAATACTGTTAAAGCAAGAGTTCTGAGACTGTGTGGCCATAGATCTGGATCACGGTTAAGCTGAGAACAGTGGTAAGTGGGCTTGCTGAGCCCAGAGCTGGCTGAGTCAGATCCATTCAATTGTCCTTTTTACAGTAAGAGATTATGGATGCCTTTATTTTACCTTTTTTCCTCAAGCGTGTGCCTCATTTCTTCTTCCCTTGCCTGTGACAAATACTAGAGATAATCCACTGTAAAACAGGAAGACATGAGGAAGAATTCTTAAGCTACTGAGTGCCTCTAGTCATCTGAATCAAAATTTTACTCCATTCCCCTTTCCTCTTGTGCTTTTTGTTCCTATAGACTAACATTGACCCTGCTTAGCTACACAAGATAGTAATCTATATGTTAGAAATATGTTGTTTGATCTTTTAAAATTCTATAGTAACTATTGAATGCTTTTCCTTATGTGAATTCCACTACGGATCTTCCCTTTGATCATGTTGCTTATATTTTCTTACCACTTATTAATTGCCTGTGTGCTTGGTGTTGATTATCATAATGTGTTTAAAGATTTGATGAAAAGTGTAGCAGAAGCTTTGACATCCTTTGCAGATAATAGGCAGTAGAACTAGAAGAAAATATATATATTACCCTTCAGAAGACAGATAAGATGATTAGTTATAGAAAAGATATTTAGTTGCTCTAAATGTAAAAGTAATTACTTGTGTCCTGACTGACGCATTATGTTTGAACTTCGTGGTTGGCAATACTGAGACAGAAGAAATGAAAAATACTACTTAAATAGAATCATAGAATTAGCTAGGTTGGAAAAGACCTACAAGATCATCCAGTCCAACCATCCACCTCCAATAACCCCACTGAACCATGTCTCTCAACACTATATCTAAACGTTTCTTGAACACAAATAGTAACTGTTTTTATCTGTTAATTCATAATTGTTTGACAAATTGGTTAGTGATCATAGCTCATAAGAAAGAAAAACTAGCAGTCATGATATTTAGTCTTGCTGGGAAGTTGTATCTCATATTAATCAAACAATAAGAATTGGTTTCAATTTAATTTTTTTTAAAGTTGCTGGAAATTGTCATTAAAAACAATATAAAAACTCTTTCAGTAGCTGACATAGATGAATGTGACAACATGGGCAGCGATGAATTATGCGCATGTGGAGAGTTGTTTCACTAGCACTAAAGCATGTCACATTGAGAGAGGGAAGCTTGTAATACAAAGTGTTCCGTGGAAAAAAGAAATGCCTGAGCTATGGAGATTTCCTTATAGTAAAAAGGGGTAAGGATAGCATGGTTGTGACCTTAGGTTCACCCCTTCACCTCTTTGTGACAGTCAGCAGGCACATTATCGCTGTGATTAGAACTTCTGTTTGTTTTTCTAAATAAAAATGTTGTCACCATTCCAGTTTTAAGCAAAATCTGCTTTTTGGAGAGGAGGCAGGGTATGGTAGAATACCTACTTCAAAACAGCTGTCTGGGTTAAGAATATTAATACCTTTTCCAAGTTACTGTCAGAGCTGAGGCATATAGGGATTGGTGCGTGACTTACAATCTGCATACAGAAGTATTGCAAGTGCATAGAAGAGTTATGGAAGGGTCAAGTCTATGTGGGAAACTACTTTTAATAATACAGAGTTTTGATTTAGTGGATCTTGAACAGGTAACTGCAGAAATTCTATTCATTTGCTCAGATTTCATCCAGAACAACTTTTGTGATACGACCTTATTCAGGTACGATCTGTGTGCATACAGCAGTCAAGAAAGTGGGGAAGGTTGCATCAGGCGGCACTCACTTTCCTGGCAGAGAAGACCATTAAGTCCTGCATCATAGCGGCTATGAAGTGTAAAGAGATTCCAGACTTGGAATCATACCAGAATTGTAACACTGTTCTGATTGCAAATTGCTGTATTTGGTTTTCTCACAAAAGAAGATGGAAAAAGCGGATCTAGAGCGAAGAGTATTTTCCATTCTAAAGTTTCATAAGATGATAGTCTCCTTTGCAGAGTATGTCAATTATATGGTGCGTTTCCCCATAATGGTAGGAAATAGTATCTATTTTAAGCCTGCCCAAGTTGTCTTTCCTTTCGCTTTTTACACACTGCTCAAATTTCCAGACAAGGCACAGAGCTGCTGTTTGAGCTCTGAGTGAAATTTCTTCCTGTCTCACTGTTCTCTGCCAGACAGAGCTAACAAGAAGCCTTCCAAGCAAACTCTTAGATGGAATAAGCTGAAAGAGGACCTTTTGTTGCGACTCCTAAACCCCAGAGGTGTGAGCTGTCTTTTCCTCAAAGCACACACTCTTCTAAACCCCAAAGATGTTGGATCTTCTCTTCCTCAAAGAGCACAGTCACAAAGCAGGAGGGACAGAGGGAAGTATGTGTGTGTTGGTGGGGGTAGAAAAAGACCTTTTGAGAATGAGATTCCTTTTTTCCTTCCTTTGACTGTCTGGGAAATGGAAGCAATGGAAACTAATGTGTCAATCCTAGAAGTACAGATGGTAGTTGAATGCTTTCTCAAAAATAAAGGATAGAGTTAATGCATTAGCTCTACTTTCACTGTAACCCAACCTCTAGCAGCTCTGTCACTGTGTTACCTGCAGTTTGTTCGTACTGTGGTAGCACTGAGAGATCTCAGACTCTTTAAGACAACCCAAGGGTAACGGACAAAAGGGAGCCTTACGGTTTGTAGACCAGTTCTGCCCAGTCAGCCTGACAGAGCTGATTCCTAACCATATAAAAGCTTTTTTTGGTTCCTTTGCTATCAATCTAATTTAAGTAAATTAGACCTAGGTGAGCGATGGATGTTTTCTCTTTGTGCAGATTCTTTTTAAATACTTGCTGTGGGAGATGGCTGGTTGTACGGGAGATGCTAGTAGGGCCTAAGGCCCCAATATTCAGTTTCTTGCCTATGCAGTCTTCTCAGTCTTTCCGTGGTCATCTTCTTTTTGTATTAAAGGAGCTAAGAAATTCAGGAAAAAGTGGGAAGAAATTGTTTTTAAAATACATTCATGGTAAGCCAAGTTGTGTAGAAATCAGTAAATGAAAACTGTACTTAGAATGAGACTTTAAAAGATTAGTGCCTAAGTAGTAATTTTGTTTTTGTTGTTTGTTGCTTAATTGCATTAACTGAACCGTGCGGTTCCTCCAAAAAAATGCATTCTGTAGTTTGTGACCATGGTGAATGATTTCTGCTTTATGGAGCTTTCTGTAACCTTAAATTGCTCTACGTGTTCTGATTCCATCACTTGTTTTTCATTTGTAAGAATGAGGAGTAGAGGCAGTTCTGAAGATGACAGCCTGATAAACCCAAGGACTCTTAAAGGTAGGATAAGAAACAGAACCAGTTATCTCAGCTTTCTGTGTGTCTAATGTATGAGAATCACCACTGGGCTATGGCAAGGGTATCAGCTGTGTTGGACCAGATAATAAATGTAACTTTTTGTGAATCCTGCTTGGAGAGCTGGCTAATTTGAAGAAGGAAGACCTATGTGGTCTCTCTGGGAGGGCATTTCCCAGCTACAAATAAGCTCTCACATCTTTTCAGTTCCAAGTATGCTGCATGTCTGGTATGTTCCTGTGCTTGTCTAAAACAGGCTTTGCAATGCAATGAGAGGTCAGATTGTGTTATCTGTGTGGAATTTTACTGGATCAGGTAACCAGTAAAGTGCCTGCCTGCCTAAGAAATGTATTGAAGTGTCTAGAAAAGAGTAGACACAACCAACCCAGGATGTGCAGCCATTTGTTAAATGCCATTTTGGAGCAGTGGAGAAGTAGCTGTGTAACTCAGTATGAAAACTGCCTTGAAATTAAGAATCAGCTGTGTAATATCTTTCAAATCATCCTAAGAAGCAAGACCTAGTCATTAACTTGCTGCTGTTGTACCAGCCAGACAATTTATTGTTAAATGCTTCACTGTTGAGAAAAACCTGTTTTTTCTAGGAGCTCTTGGTACCACTGACATTTACTCAGAGTAAATTTAACATGGATTGGCTCAGAACAGTGCAGCTTGAGAGACATGACATTTACTGCTGCCATACTTTAAGCAATATTTTGCTGCTGAGGTCTTGGATATCCAATGGAATTGGTGAAATACAATTTTAAACCTAATGGATAGTCTATTTACCTTTACACTAAGCTGTAAGAAGAAATAAATTAAGGATCGTTCCATGCTTCTTGGTGTGCACTGAGAAAACCTCATGGAGTAAATTTTGCCTTAATTACCATTATCTTCAAACATTAAAGGTACAAGTTAGATTTTCCTTTTCATTAATCTGTTACCCAACACCTTGCTAAACAGTAGATTATACATGATCTTTAAAGGCTATGTGATTATTATGGAAACAGAAAATGAATTCTACTCGCTTTCAGTGCCATCCATAAAAATCAGGATTTCTTTGAGTCATAAGTGACCTTTGATAGTTTTTCAGACTTCTTGAAAATTCAACTTGAATTGTAGTCTTGCTTTACCCAAATTTCAGTCTGGTATTGGCTTTTGGTTTGTTTTGGTCTTTTTCTGTTGGTTTTTTTTTTCCTGTAGAATACTAGGAAATTAATTATGGAATAAAATTCAGGTAAATGAATGGATGTAGAACTACTTATTAAACAGAATGGCTAGAGGTCTCTATGAGGAAGGATTTGTGTTTCTTAAAAAATGCTATTTCTGCACCTGTTGGTGATAGTGCAGCAGGATAGATGATTGATGTAATGCCCCAAATTTCATTTTGCTCCTGTTTGTCTGGAGTATTTCATCTGAGATGAAATCAGTGACACAAACTGGAATTTGTGCACAGAGAGACAGCAGTAGAATTGCAAGTTGCATTGGTATGGGGCTAAAGTTCCTTACACCAGCTTTAGTAGTACTTCTGTGTTATTCTTTGAAATAATTATTCTTGCTTGATGACTTGGAATAAGTTATTTTGAGATGACTGAGGCCAATGAAGCTGAGTTTCTTAAGGACTTATCTCAGGGTGGTATAATGATTCATGCGGCTTTCCTGTTTTCTAAGGATGTCTGACCAACATCTGCAGCTTGCTATGTGAGGTGATGAAGTTGAATGCATTAAGGGAGTCTTTTCAGTCTACATGGAACTTGGGTAAATTTTGAGACACGCATCCTGTAGATGATCTTCTTGAAAAAAGCCTGTGGATTGGAAGTGGAAAAGATGAACAGCTTCATATGTATGCACCTAAACCAAATTTTCAATACTGCCTTTTTTTCCCTTTGATTGTGGTCAATACTTATTAAGAATAAGTGTTAAAAGGAAAGATGGATTCCTTTCATCGTCCTAGCATGCCATAGTTTGTGTAATCATTAACCTTGTATATTAATTGATATTTTGAAAGTATTTGTTCATAACTCTAGCGATAATTTACAAGAAAATATGACTGCCTGCCTAAGTAGACAGATCTGTAACAGCTGTCCACAGTATTTCTGGAGTTAATCAGAGCTCTTGACTCTTAGTCTAATTCCACCCTCTCTGGAGCAGACATGTAGGCTGACTCTGAAAGGCATGTTTTTCTAACCTTCAATCCTACTCAGGGATCTTAACTTCTCTAACAACTTATTAGCACTAGGTAAAACTGGTCCTGACTCTTTCCTGGGACTCTATAGCAGCCACTGCAGCCCCTTGCTCTGAGCACTCTGCCATACTCTGAGCGGCTGTTCTGAGTAGGCTGATCAGATTTTGTTTACTGTCTATTCTCTCTGTATTTTTATTAGGATAAAACAAGGATCTAATCACATATATCTGACATTATATATACAACAAGCTTAAAATAGCAAACAGTGTTTTTTTTAATCCCTTCAAAATGTTGTTGAGGTTAATTTCTAGTCAGCTCTTTTTTTAGCACTTATATATTTTGTCAGTAGTTTGTAATGTGCAATGCAAGTCTTCAAGCTTTAAGATATGCTACATAGCAGTGAAGACTTGTTTACATAAAAATCCAAAAAAGTTAGGTATCTATCTGAAAAGTGACCTAATTCATTGCCTGAACTTGGGAAAAATTCCAAGTTTTAAATTTTTATTTTTTTTGCTGTAACTGGCTTACAGTGTGTTTGCAGCTTGCTTCTAAAAGTAGTTAATGAAAGCAGTGCTTTCTATAGCGAGCCCATATTTGTTTTATTATTTTATTCATGAAAACAGAAATTATCTTCAAGTAGGCATGTTTACCATAGTCCCAGTTTTGACACATTATTTGAGAAACTTCAATGAATTCCATAAATTAATTAACTTATAAGATGGATTTATTTTTAGATGCAACTTTCTCTATCAGCTTGGCACAATGCTTGTTTGCCTTGTTTCTTAAAAAGTGCATGCTGAAATCACATAAAGGGAAGTTTTGATTTGCTGTGTTGGTGCCTAGGAAGACTGAGGCATGAATCAAAGAGAGTTTAGAGATTTCATTATTTAAACTATTTTTCTTCTCCAATCCATATGCATTTTTATATTCAGTGTAAGTGGCAGACCCCTATGGCTGTAAGGATTAACGTGGTGCTGCATGCAAAAGAGTTCTTGCTGAACTGCCAGCTAAGGTTTGATGTGTAAACCCCGTCAGTACTGGTCTGTGGGCTCTCATGAGGCAGATCCTGAAAGTGAGATGGACCAGCATAACTCCCCTGAAAGCAACATGAACTCTTTACCTCGTACTTAGCACTCACAGAATCTCTCATCCTGAATAAGCGGTAGAATTTTCTTGTGGTAATTAGTGAATCGGGAATGGAAGGTCTTGGTGAAAGAGAGGAGGAGAATACCAAATTGAAATTATCTCTTTAAAAGCTGCGTACTGGATAAATAATATGAAGATTACTGGTGTTTGGCAAGGAATATCTCGCAGGAAATTAGATAATATATTATTAAAAATTTGGAATAGTTTCATTTCCGATAAATGGAAATTGCATGAGTCTATATTTTGTTTTTTTCATGAATCATTCACATAATATTTCTTTCTTAGTATTATTCACAAGTTCAATTATCAGTGGTGTAGTGTGTTGGGAATTAGTTATGTCTTGGTGAGATCTAATTATTTAGGAGTTTATTTTGCCTTTTTTTTTTAAAGTGTGTTGAGGTAAAGGTTACTGTCCTTCATGGTTTAAGGTAATCAAATTACACACGCAATGTTATGGGAGGAAACCAATTACCAATCATGCAAACAGAATTAAGATAAGTTTTGAAGCTTTCAGAGAGTTTTAATATTTTATTAGCAATCTTAAGAGTATTGTAAGAATAGTTTATAAGCGCACATAGGAAGAACTAAAACCATCTATCTTCTGTATCTATGGAAAAAAGCAGTCTGTAGTCGTTTGGGTTTTTGTGTTGTTTTTTTGTTTGTTTTTTAAAAGTCGTAACTAATGAGATCCTCTTGCTTTTCTAATTCCCTCTTGTTTGGAGAAGAGGTTTTGCCAGCAACATTGAATGAAATCTTATCAGTTGGGTAACAACTTGAACTCACCAATGTCCTGCATAAAAGGGCTTAGAGTATTAGGCGATTTGAGTGTAAATGGTTGCTTTATGTTCTTGAAGGGTCTATAATGTTATTCCAAAGAGTAGAATAATTTGAACAATTTTTGTGTTGCAGGATTGTGGTTAGTACTTGTTAAAAATGACAGGATCAATTAAGGAAATTAAAATCTTATAAGAAGATATCAGCTAGTAAAGAGAATGATAATTTTTTTTTTTTTGTGGTCAAGTGCTAGTTCTGGGACTGCTGCCTTAGTAATGTGTTTGCTTTGTGTAGTTTTTTGGCAGAAAACATCAGCACTTCATTTACAATGAAACGTCAACATATTTACTTTCTTTGAAGGCTATGCTAACAAAGGAGACATAATGCAGTTTAAGTCAAGATCATGGCCATTTATCAGAAGAAGAGAATTTTTTCTTAATATGCTCCAGAAACAACAAAGACCAGTATTGACCAATAAGCTCCAGTTGTAGCTATTTGTGAGTTTTCATTTTTCAGTCTTTATTAGTTCAGCACCATCACATCTAATTAGTCAGAATGTGTGCCAGTGAGCTAGAACTTTCTCCCAGGTTTGGGTAAATCAGTGATCCTTTTTACAGCAGCTGGACCTTCTGTGTTCAGTTTAGATTTTGCCTGAATTCAGCATGCACAAGGAGTTTTTCACAGTGAACAAAGAGGTTAGAAAATGTATTTTAATTCACTTAGCTGTAGTTCCGCTGTTACCAGCGGAACAGTTACTAACGCCTGTGTGCTGCTTGTTATATTCACATTTGCTGCAATTTGACTTGCCTGTCTCAGCACATAATCACATAAGTAAAGTTTATGTAATAATATTTTACACTTCTTTGTATATGAAAAAATCCTCAGGTCTGGATGGAATTTGAGAACAATTGAGCCCCATTTTTACTGAAAATATCTTGAAAACAAAATTACAAAGAAACCTTGGAAGATACTGAATTTTGCCACTTGAAATGGGGATTACATAGCATTGCAGTGGGTTGGAAGGCGAAGAGAGCCAATCAAAACAAACTAGGACTTACTTGTTTACTTTCACCACAACGGCAACAGCTAGGCTACCAAATATTAACTGTCATTTGGAGGGATTAATTTCCATATTTGGAAGTTCTATTAGTAAAAGAAAAAAAAACAGCATGCATGAGCTGTTCTGTAGGTGTAAGAAAGGATTACCTTCCTAAACGATTCATAATTAGAGTTCATTAAGTTTTAATGATTCTCTCAAAAGTACCTCCAGTACTTTTCCCTAGTTTTGTTTGTTTTCTTTTTCTTTCTGGCGGCCTTTGGCAATTTAGGCCTTTAATTTTTACACTGATCTTGGAAATTAGGATTGATTTCCCCCTTACTCTCCCTCTCAGAAGGAGGGAGATATCATTGTCATTAAATTATTTCCTTTGGATTAACGGTGTCAAGCGAGTCTTTCCATACAGAGAGAAAGTGTTATGCACTGGAAAAGTAATTTGTTCATTAGGTAACAGACAAACATTTTCAAAGATGTCTGGAAATGCATGATTGTCTACAGAGTACTCTTTTTTGGGAACTCTTATCTTGAGTATCTTCAAAATAATTAAGATTTGGGAAACAAAGATTACAGGAACTGTGTCTATTTAATTTCACATATAAACCTAGTTGTAGAAATCTTTCTGGGAATACCCTTGATCAGGGGGTGGAGAATGGTCTGTTTAAGTCTTTGGGAGGTTTGAAATAACATTTTTTTGTATGCTAGTATTAGAGACTGAATTATTCAAATGTTAAAATGGTTCAATTTCTGTCATTTTTAGCCATTGTTTTTGTATTTTCCATGTTAAAGAACTCATGTTATAGTTTTCCAAGTATGCGTGACTGAGTGGCAGAAGTAACCTATTACTGGATTAGAAATACAGTTAGTATTTCTCTACTGAAAGTTAGAAATACAGACTGTAGTAGTCAACAGTGGAAAATATGAACTTTCTTAAGCTGCACGCTGACAGATATTGATGTAGCAAAGTTGTAAGTAATGGTGGCTGGTGACATCCCAGTGGGACAGTACTGGCAGGTAAAGATATGTGCCGAATCATTTTAAATCTGCAGTAGATCAAAATAAGGCAGCTATAAAATGCCATTGTAGTTTTGTAACACGGGAAGAAGCTGACATTCTTGACAACAGCTGCCATTGCTCTATTAGTGTTACTTCTGAATGTCAGTCATTCTTCATTTGAAGATTGAATGACCTACTCGGAAAATCAAAGTAACCTGCTCTTGTCCTTTAGGAAGTAATGCCAATTTTTTCTCAATTGATTTACCACCAATTAGGTGGTGGTGTATAAAACTACCACACACAGACTTTGCCCCAGGCTACAGAACAGAAGGAAAAATCAGAGGATAACTGTTTAATGGTACCTTGGCAAGTGTGGCCATTTTTTTTCGGGCTTAGAGCACTGTGTTCCAGACAGATATGATCAGCTTGGGAAGGTCTATGTTAATGAGAGAAACTGCGTATTTCAAGAGGAAAAAATTGAATGACTTTTATCACAATGTAGGATCCAGAATTATAATAAGATAAAGAATGGGAAGGGCTATTACCTAATGCTTTTAGAATGAGAATGCTCCCCTGGATTATAATGTTCTCTCTTAGGAAAATTATCTTTTAAAAAAAAAAAAAATGTAGCCAGAAGTGTCAGGCATTACATAAGCAAGACTTTCAATTGCTGGCAGAGCCTATTTGGTGTCTAAGCAAGAGTACACATTTGGTAGTTTTACTGCTCTCCAAAGAGATCTTCATACAGAGCTCTGACTGTCACAGGAGGTATTAGCAGCTTGCTCAAGCGAAGAAAACCTGAAATTAATACTCAGAAGTCAGAATTAATGCAACCATCAAATTACTAATTTTAAGCTTCTGTTTTAAATCCAAACTCCTGGTCCCCTAAAGAAAGTTTGGAATGGAAGTAAGGATTGGAAGGGGTGTGTGTGTGTGTGTGAGAGAGAGAGAGAAATCACTTTACTGTGTGCAAAATAATTTAGTTGGTTCTATTTTGGGTTTTTTTTGATCATCACTATTATTGGGAGTGTAACAGAAGGAGCAGCTGACTTGACTTTTCAGCAATGATTTCATAAGTTTGTATCCCAAAATTGAAAAGAAGATGAAGGTAAAAGTCACAAAAGGTTAAACGGAACTAGAGTCTATGTTTCTTATTCCTGTTGTCACACACTTTGTCTAGACTAAGGTTTAATTCACCTTTGGTCAAATGGTCAGACCCTTGTGTATTGCCATTTAAAAATCAGAAGAAAGATGATAGGATTGATTGAGTTGGCTGGGTCTAGTATGGGATTAGTTTTTATTGATTTTGATCCTCTGTAGACAGCACAAGGTCTGCCAGGATTTCATGGCATAAGAGCAAGGCAGGGAGTCTTGATGTTTACATTTGTGCCTTTTTCCATGCTGTATCCTTGCCCCTGGGTTTTCAAGGGAACGGTATGGCAGTTCATCATAACCTTTTTGTTGTTAGCAACTTCATAACCAATGATGTCTGGAAATGATGCCAGATAGTCAAAGCCAGTTTTGATGGTGGTGAAACTAAATGACTTTGGAATTTTCTATTTTCAGTGTGCTGTCAAAAAAAGCTGTTTTTGTACTTAATTTTGTAGTCCACCACTGAGGATTTATGTGAAAGTACCTTCTTGACCTACAGTGTCCACAGAGAAATTAGTCAGAAATTAGTAATACAATGTAAGAGTAGACAATAATAGTTGTTTAAGCCAGTGTTAAGTTCTAAGACAGGATCAACACAATCTGACCAGAAACCCTACATCCCGGGAGTTTGTTATCCTCTATGGATTACTCTCTGTGGATCTCTGTGGGGGTGATGAAGAAGCAGGGTGTCATCAATCATCCCACGTTTTCAGTGTTAAACCTTCTGGTGGCTGTAAGAAGAATATTGAGTTGTTTTTTTGACTATGACATTGAATTCATGTACACATGAAATTGTAAGCAGACCATAAGCAGAGAAGCGGACTGTCCAGAAATTAGATTCTTTCAGGCTTAAATGCTATTTGTTCCAAACAAAGTATCTAAAAAACAGCTAAAGTTTGGAAAGCATCAGCAAGGAAGTAAAAATGATTTAAATGTTACGTTTTTGGGGTTTTTTTTATTTTTATTTTTCTTTTTTTTCCCTCACAAAAAGTGAAACATTTCTGATAGGAGGTAAAGGACAAGAGCCATATATTATGATAATTTCTGGAGTTTCTGAGGTTAACCTTCTTTAGAAGTTGAGGACGAGATGGTTTAGTGACAGAATAGGAATTTGGAAACCTACTTTTTGACATGAATCCTGGTTTTCCCATTCAATGAAAATAACAGATGTTCTTCCAATGCCATGAACTTACTACTAGCTGTGCAGTGCTAAACCTAGAAGTGGATTCCCATGAAATTGTGGGAGAACCTTCTAGGAAAGTCTTTGAAGTCTCTGAGAATGAACTTACACTAATATGTTGGTTTCACGCTGCTTTTTCTCATTAGCTCACATGGTGAAATGTAGAAAATAGAAAATATTCTGTAATTGAAGCTGGAATGGGAAAAGGGAGGTTCCCTTTTTAAACCAAGAGGTAAATGTGACTCTCCAGAGCTTTTGAGAAACAGCTGCATTGTAAATGGTATTGCACTTAATACTATTAGTGAAACTTTAAAAGATTTATTAAGAACTTTCAAGTTCTGTTTCAAAAACCAGAATATATGAGCATGTAATGTAGACTACACAATTGTTTTATTAATGAAATAGTTTTAGAACAATATATTGAAATTGTAAATTAAACGCATGTTCAATATCCTGGGTACTTAATGTTTCAATATTATTTTTAACCTGGGCTTGTGAACACCAAAATAGTCAGAAGGTTGAAGACTATTTTCATTGTTTCACCATAGACCCTCACTGTTTTTGCATTAATAAGTAAGCGTTGGCTAGAAGTTCCTGCTTTCAGTGAAGTGATGGTCACTGAAGACTTCGTGATGAATGATAATATCTGCTTTAATAACTAAACTTGGTGAAATTGATTTGATCAAACCAGGAAGGCAAAGCTGACATAATAAAATTTTTCTTAAGTTGTAAATATTCTATTGTGAAAACAAATGAAATGCATCTTTTCTTTCAAGAAATGTTGTATTTAGTAAAACTTCAGACACAGCTAGAATGCAAGATTTTGCTGATGAATTTCCTATGCATCAAGTTGATTTGCATGTTGAGATGATGTTTTTGCATTTACCAAAATTGTCTCCAAATAATATAGAAAGATTTTCTATTACTTAGAGTATAGAGGTTTGGTTTGTATTGCCAAATCAAAATGAGAAACATTTGTTAAATAGCAAGCAGCATTTAAAAATTGCTGGCCATGTTTATATTTAACACTTAGTCTGAATTTTGTGATGCATTATGGTAATAAAAAATGCACCATGTTTTCTCTAACAACAGTAGCCTTTGACCCTCTTGGCATCAAGAGATAATAACAAGTAAAGTAGGTAAACAACATATGCTTGCTGCATTGCCAGGCTTTCAGTCAGCATCTGCTGGTAATGGAAAAAGTATTCCAAAGCAGGTTTTTTCCTGCTTTAAGTTGTATCTTATTTGGTGGCTCACAAGAGCTGAATATCTCAGTTGGTGTTCTATTTGAACAAGTTTATTATTTCCACTACCTTATACAGGAGGACAAACAAATGCAGGAAATCTTTATGTTGGAGTTGTACCGTCAGTGAGCTGCCATACCAACTGAAAGATGATGGTTGCAAACCGTCGTGGTATGGTGGAGAGATTGCTGAAGCAATGCTGGAGCAGATAGCTCTGGGTACAAAAGCCGTATCTCTTTTCTGCTACTTCTCTAATTAAATGGGATTTAGAGGCTATTTCCCAAGCCAATACCACTAAATGTGTGTTGTGTTACCTAGTAACAGTCTTGCTTAGCAGTACAGGCATGTAGCACAGCACCACATCACTCTGTGTTAGCATCCCCCAGACCTTGCCTTTAATGTCCATGCTGGCATTTACACAAAACTCATAGTTCATTGTAAGAAAGTGAATTTCATCAGAAGAGATCATTTTGACACTGTATTTTTGTCACAAACTAGGAGTTCCACTGATAGTGGAAGGGGCCAGCACTAGGTTCTCTTTTTCCATCCTACTACTTTTTTTCTTCCAGCACTCTTTAAATCACTTTATTTCCTAAAAAGGAGTGTAACTTCTACTATTACAAAGTGAATACTGTAGCTGGTATTTACAGAATTAGTAGCATGATATAATACAAGGTATGAAGATAATGAAAGCTTGGAATGAAGATAAAATGGGAAAAAAACAGTGAAAATGGCTTTTTTCAGTACAGTTTATTGTTGAAAGTTTGACAGGTTATCTGATTATACTAATTCATCAAAAAAATGAAGGATTCAAGGCTCTCTGTCTTTCTCCTCATTTGGAATGTGAAAAGAGTGACGACAGCAAATTTTTCAGGTCAGTACTGGAAGTTACAAACACTTGAAAAAATGTCATCAACCACCTGCTGAGTACTAATTCATAAGAAAAAATCAGGGGAAATTCAAGTACAGATACACGTTAATCTGAGACTAGGCTAATTACATGTTTAAAAAAGAAAACACCCACAAAGTTACTGTTAATAGTATTAATCGCTAATTAGAAGGCCAAGCCTCAAGCAAGGAAAATAACTTTAAAATTTTTAAATGTTTTAAAATAAAGGATAACAACTTCATGATTAAAGTGCTGCCATTACAGTGCACATATAAAAATCACCAAAATATTTTGTAAAATTATGCGGTTTCTGTAGATAAGGCCTGGAGCAGATATTATCCTACCTTGAATCAATGCAGAAAACTTTTTTCAGCCACCTTTGTCACCAGCTCTCAGCTTGGTGGTGCTCTTAATCTTTAAAGCTTTCCAGCTCTTTCTTGTCCTACGCCATGTACGCTACGCTAGTAGCATGTCAACATTTTTATTCTCTCAGCTGCAAAGGAATGTAAAAATCATATGAAAGAAAAGCTGCTAAGAGCACCTGACCCAGATTTGAATCCTCTTTAAAGCAAAATGATTAATGCTGACTTTGAAAATATCCTACGTTTACCAGGTTTACAAATTTGTTGTAATATCACTTCTGGATTGGAAGCTAAATCTATGCGTTATTTGAGTGCTTTAATCTCTATTATCTTAAAATAAAGTTTTTCTTAAGAAAGGTGAAACAAGCCCTAATGGCGCACTGAGTGCACGTTTTCTCTCCCTATCAGTGTATCTTTCAGACTGTGCCACTCTGAAGTACTGCAGCAAATGTTTAGTCTGTGCATTTTTATAAATGGCATGGTTATGACTCCATGATTAGTTTGTTATATAAGAACAATTCGGTGAACATTCTGATTGAGATAAGGAAGGTGAAAGAGGCAAATTTATGGAGCCTTAGTGACCAGTGTTTGTGCCTGTGAGGGCAGACTAGATGCAGACAGTATTCTGGATGATGGTATTGGCTAGTTTGGAATAGTTTTTCTTGAAGCTCTCTCACAGGCTGATTTTCTGTATACGGATGACTCAGACAAATTATTTTTTTTCCTTTTCTTTCTTTCTTTTTGCGTTGTTTTTGCGTTGTTTCACGGTTCAGTGGTTAGACTATTGCCTGAAAAGTTTGGCTTGCCTCTGAAGAGGTTTGGAGGAATGTACGCAGAAGCATAAATGATTACCTGCTGGCCTTTAACTTTCTGTATTTAATATGCTAATATTAACAAATTGTTAGTTATATCCCCATATTCCCACAGCTGATAAATCTTTTATTATGAATATATGAGTTACATATTATGTTAATATTTTCTTAATATTTGGTCTTTTCTTTAAAAGGGAAGTGTCTCTTACCAATCCCCATTCAGGAAAAATAAACTGGTGTGCCAGACATGTTGAGGTCCAGGTCTGTAAGGGTTTGTTTGGTTTGCTTGCTTTGTGGTTTTCTTCTTCCCTCTGTGTTTTTCCATCTTTCCATTTGGGGACTACGTTGAAAGGATTAAGACAACATATCTAAATAGCTGTATTGAAAGCTTTTGTGGTAATGTTTAAAAACAAAAACAAAACAAAAAAACAACCAAACAATGCACAAGCAAGTCCTGTAGAAGAACTCCGGATACTTGTACTTTCATGCTCTGCTTTTGAATTCGTGTATCTTGTTAGGCAGTTACAGTGCTTGATTTTCTTTCACAGCATTCGGTTTTGCAGTATTCACAGGTTATAAAAATAATCTGTGTAAAATGAAAAATATCTTTGTCGGTATTATGAAGTCTGTGTTGTTTGAATCATGTTTTTGCGAAAGTATTTTAAGTTACTGAAGTGCAGATTGATTGCTCTGTCAAGTGGAGCTTCTGTTGAAAAGGGGATATGATCATGTCTGAGGACTGGATTTGAAAAGTGTGTAGTAAATAAAGGCTGCAGCTGATTATTGAACAAAGAATGAGGATACATGGAAGAAAAATCTGTCAGCAGATTCTAAGTATGAAGATGGCCTCTCTGGTCCTGTAGCTTTTGAGATCTCATGGGTGACTGAACGCTGACAGTGTGTCCTTGCACTTAACTTGGCAACTACTCTCAGTCCCTCTCAGGGTTTGGGCTGTAGCACCTTTTACTACATAAACTGTCTCTTATTAGTACTCTGCAAGCGTTGAACAAAGAGACTGGAAAATAAATTGTCATATAAAGATTTTATAATCATCTGCATAGGTGCATGTATGTACATGACTGAAGTCTTTCAGTTAATGCAACTGCAGAATCCTCAGCACGACACTTCACATCTCTTCTGCTTGGGTGGAATCGATGGCCCTCATACCAGTACTAGTAACTTTAGTACTGTTTTAATTGAGTTGTTTCCTATCAGGTTTTAACTGATTCCCAACACAACATTATTATTTGTAGCCTCCTATAACGGACACAGTAAAGAAATGGAAAAAAAAAGAAAAGGGCAATGTTTTAGTTGTATAATTCCTTCTCTTCCCAGAAGAACAGGCTATAAATATGCCTCAAGAATCAGTATTTTTTTCCCTGTTTTAGCTGTAAGAATTAACTTTCTAAGTTTTACTCTGATTTAACAACTCACTTTTCCGGAAAGCTTAGAGACTTTGGCCCAGCAAATCTTCCAGGACCTTTTATTTTTAGAGTTGCCAACAGTGGAAGCTACTCACAACGTTGGGAAATGTTGTCTGTGTATTTACAGTTCCCACACTATAGGGAATATGTTGTCCTTCAGCAAGCTTTTCAATAAGCCTCCTATGTCATTTTGCAATTTGATACTGTTTACTTAGGGAATATCTTACACTTGGCAGGAGCAGTGCGTCTTACGCTTTGAACATTACAACAGCCATCATGGGTTTGGATGTTCTTCCTTTGCTGTTGGTATCCCTTGTGAAAAGGAATCTAAAGCAAAGATTTTTTCTTATTAAACATTTTTTCATGTTAGGCATGGCAAATGCTTAAATAACAGAACTAAATTACAATAATAGGTCATACTGTATTCCTCTGTATATTAGTGAGATACGTTTCAGGATACATATTCATTTTAGGCAACAGAAATCTTAGATGGAGTAGTTCCTATTAGGGATTCATACAATCTGAACTCAAGCAAAAGATTGTTGTCACCATAGGATCTTTGTGATGGTGCGAACAGGAGACTCCCAAATTTCCAAAAAGCTCTGGAAAAGAGACATGCCATGACTATGCCATTGATCGTTTACTTAAACTTAACTCTTTGGTATACTCTGATGTTTGTATATGATAAAGAGGAAAATTTCACGTTGTCATTGTAAGATCTAATATTGTATGCAAACTTATGATGCGGAGATGTCAGTGCTTAGAATTCTTTCTGTGTAGCTGGAGAAGGAAAATGTAGAGAACTGAGATGATGAAAACCTGTGAGAAAAACTTGCCTTTCCAGGAAATCTTTTTCTATGCCTTGCCTTTCCTTCTGCTGTATTGTGTCGTGTCTTCACAGAGTAAGTGCATGCCTATGAAAAGTAGACAAATCACCACTTAAACACAATCGTCTTTTAAGTAACAGTTTAATTGTATTAAATTGCTATCATATACAGGCAGGAAGGAGGTATAGGAAGAAGAGAACATTACCATGCCAATCACTGCCTAATTGGTCTGCTTGATCCTGTAAATTTTTTCTTGTGCAATTAATTTGAGTCAACACCTTGAAATAGTTTATTGGTTCTGTACAAGTTTTAAGTACGTTTTCTGTGCCTTTTGCTTTTGAGCAATAAATATATCAAATTTAGTGAAGCTGTTGAATACATAGCAAACATAAATGCTTCGATCCTATAAATGTTTTTGCTTTTAAAATATACAAGTAACTAGCTATAGTTGTTTCCAAACTGCATAGTTTGTTATCTATTTCTGTTCAACTGATAACTAATTAAGAGTTGAATGCTATTTGTATAAATGAATGTGAGATATTATAATATTTAGCAATAATACTTTAATGAGTAAAATTATGTTCTTGAGAAGAATTCTTGAACAACATTGAGTTTAATTAACAGTTATGTAATTCTGCCTCTTATGCTACAATAGTTAATACATTACTAGTTCTGTTGGCAGTGATTAAAGAAAGTAATTACAGGGGCTGCTCTGAAAGTAATGCCTCTTGTTTTACAAAAGCAGCTCTGAAAGTAATGCCTCCTATTTTTTAATGTTGGCCCACAATGTCAGGGATGGATGGTGGTGGTACAGTAGTAGAGGCTGAACCTTCCCACACCAATATTCTGTTACATTTTGTTGCTGTGTGACAAATGGCAGACAGATGGCAAAAATGCAAAGCTAATGATGGTGACTATGTTGAAAAATAATATTTTGTAGCTGAAAATCTGCTCTATCAAACAGTGGTATTGTACTCTTTGTATCTCTTGTAGTTTCCATGGAAATAAGTAGGGCCTATGGTTATCATTAGAATAATCTTTGCAATAATTTTGGTAATTTTCTGGTTTATTTTCCTTGTTAAAAAAATTATGAAAGGGTAATCAATTTCTAACAAGGAACTGGATACAGAAAAATTGCATGTGGAACTAATTTGGGAAGAATTGAATTTACCTGTGGTCTGTATTATACAGCAATAAAAGGCAACAACGAAAGTGGTAGAACCTTTTATTTATGAAGTTCATGAACATAAAGAAATCCTATACTTTCTTCCCACCTTGAATAAGTGCTATTTTCCATCCACTGTTCATGAAAGGGTTTTTATGATTATAATCGGAGAGATATCATGTAGTGTTACCATTCCAAAAGATTTTGGTACTGTGCTTTTTTTTTTGACTGTCTCGTTTTACAGCAAATCTGTTAATCACACCTATCCTAGTGTCATCCTAATGGATATCTGAACACTGAAGTGTGTGCCCCTTTCTAAGTTCTCTTCCTCAGACTGTTTACATACAGAAATCAAAGCTCTTTTCTGAATATGAATTCCTTTTTCCGCAGTGCTTTACAAACAGAAATGTGAAAGGTAGTTTTGGCTGTTAAACACAATATCTATAATGTCCTTAATGGAATGTCAAGAAGAAGAAAAAAATGGAGGTATTTGTATTGAACTACTTCCAGGAAGTACACTTTGTTCTTTGATAGGCAGGTCTAATGGGACGACTAGATAGATTTATATTGCTACACTATATAATGAAATTTCTAAGTCTTCATTATCTGAAGAGAACTGTGATTCATGCTGGCAATTCTCAGAGAATTGTAAAGCGGGAGAGAAGAATGAGCTCTTAGGTTGCTGATGGCTGTTCAGTTCTCTACTTATTACATAGAAATGTGCTTCTGTACTTTCTTTTGTCTTCAAATTCTTTAGGGCTGTAAACAGTCAACAGCAACAGGTACGTCTGTTTGGAAAGCAGATCTTGGCATCTCTAAATGCTTTTTTGTTTGATATATTTTCATTCAGTGTTTGTCCTTCATTAGGAGCAAATAACAGAAAGGTGCTTCGGAGATTGGAACAATTATATCATGATTCACCTTTTCATAAGGATTCCTACATGCATGACTTGTTAGGAATAGAATTAATAGGTTAGGTCATGGCTTTTTGCTATCATACCTGCTCTTCTGCGCGCTCAGAGCCTCTGAGAGTAAAACTTAGCATGTAAATAAATGGCAAAGGATGTTATAAAGGGATTCTGTGGCTTTAGGACTGGTATTTTCGGTGGATGCATGAATGGTAGTACACGTTTACTGCTGTTTAAAGTGGAGTTCTTGTAGAGCATGTCCTTGTGATAAGAGCCTCTTACCACTGGATGGCACTATTTATTAAATAATATTGGAGGTACTTGATTGCTTCAATATATGTACTTTAGATTTAGAGGACATAATATAAGTGACATTTAGAGTTTATGTGTATATTCTGTCCTGCTCTTTGTAAGGGAGAGCACAAACCATAGTGGTCAAATGATTAATTAACCAGTGACACCGTCTTAATGGCACATGTGTATAAAACTAGGTAACTGTAGTATTTTAGATCTGCCAACTAATGCATCTTATTTTATTGGAGTTTTCATCCTGACCACTTCAAAAGCATATATTTTTAAATGCATAAATGTTCTTTCTTTTTCTTCCATTGGAAAAATCAACTTTTAATATAGTCTTGATATTACATGGTGTTGAAGTCTGTTTCTATTTTATTATTCCTTAATATAAAATGCCAGCAGTTACCATTCAGTGAGTTGTCAGGCTTTTTTTCTTTTTTCTTTCTTTCTTTCTTTCTTTCTTCTTAGGCAGAAAGAAATTACAGGTAGTGTAAAAATGTGGGCAATTCACACAATAAATATTCCGGATAAAAACAAAATGCAATCAGTTTAATTTGATAGGAAGGAAGAATGCTGGAATGCTCTCTTCCAGTTTTTGAAAGATGATTGAGGAAGAACTTACACCATAAATAGGCAGGCCTGAACTTCATGTATAAAAACAAAATGACTGTTATAAACAATTCATTTAAGGACGTGTCAAGCTTCACTGACAGGCAGCCAAGGAATAAAATTGAGTGAGGTAATTAAAGAAAAATAGACAGCTATCCCAGCATAATAATATGGCAGGGAAGTACAGAAACGTAGGGAGTATGATGATAGCATAGGCTCTACTTTCTTTTCCTGCCCAGCTGGTGCAGTGCATGCACAATTTCTGCTGACAGATGTTAAGCATCTTTATAGAAACCATGACTTCTCTTTTGAAGTAATGGGCCTGAAGTTAATAATGATTAGGATACAGTCTTGTGTTTTGCTGAGTCTTTTGCTATGCTGAGTGTCAACTGGTGATGCTGTAATCTCTGTGTTTCTCTTTTCTTGCAGCTGCAAATTTTGCAGAGAACCTGCACAGTCTATTGTGCATAGTGAAAACTGTGCTTCAGAGAGCAAGGGAAAATGACTACACAAATAGTGGAACTTTGTCCATACACTTCAGCCTTTCTACTTCATGTTCAGTGGACATTTAAAAGAATTTTAAGCCGGCATACAGCACTAGCAGCAGCAGTAGGGGAAGCCATATTGGTAATACCATCTCATATGAGTTGTTACTTCTTAAAAAGAAGCAGACGTGTCATTTTAGGGGGAATCAACAAACTGCTAATTAGTTTTAATAGATTTAAGATCTTGAAGACTGCAGGCAACGTCCATGAAGTATTTCTCATGAAGTACTACGTTTTTGATCCAGTCAGCTTCCTTTCTTTTCATATGACACAGTCCTTGTTTTGTTTTTTTTTTTAACCTGACCTTGCCAGGTAATAGATAGTAATGACAACCAGGTAATGTAATGCTGACCGAAGTTCTAATTATTCTTCAGGGATTGAAGAACAGTGGATTATCAATACACAGGAAATAGACCAACTCCTAGCAAATTTTTAAGAAAATATTTTTTATACACACTTACCTGCTCTCAGAAGTGAAATTGTCAGTTAAAACAATTCCGGAAAATAAGTGGTAAATTAGTTTAAATGAGATTATACTTCATCTGCTGTGTTACTTCTCTCCAAGACTACTTATTGAGTTCCCTTCGTTTTACTTCAGTAATCTGTACAGAATGGGCTTGATTCTGTCTCAAGCAACAAATTTAAGAGGCTGTGTTCTGAATGTGACACAATGACTAGAGTACTATATTAGAGAATTAAAAACTATGAAATAACTACTTACATGTATGTTTCTATTCTCTACTGCTAATAAAGTGCTGTGCAATCTGGGAATGAAGGATAGTTTCAGATGTCTGAAATGAGATGCTTTAGTTAAAAAAGGTTTTCTCTGCATCTTCTCTCATAGCAATGTTTTTCATATTCTACATTTTATACTAAGATATGGGACTCTGAACTAGGTTGTTTTTGTCAGTGTATTGGGCATTATTACCTTAGTCTCAAAACAGGCTCCACTGTTTTCTTTATAGAAATTCCTACCTTTCCTATTCAGAACTTGGAAGGATAAAACAGGTGACCTTTAAAAAGCAAGAAGCAGTTTGCCAAGCATCTGTTATGAGACTGAAGATTCTTAGTCTCTAGATCTACAGTCAAGTCAATTTTCTTGTTATCAAAACACTGATACTTTTAGGCTGATACTTTTAGAGTGCGGGCTACTTATACTATCTGACATTTTAACATCTGTTTGAGAAGTGGCCTGCCGAATCTGTATTTTATTTGAGAAAGTGAGTTCAACTCCATATTTCCATTCCCTTTTAACCTCTGCTAAGTCTCTTCAGAGAAGGGGAGAAAAAGGTGGAAAATAAAAGCCTTTGCCAAACACCAAACAAGCTTATAGTATTTTTATTCAGCACCTAGTCCAGGGAATTTCTGCAACTGAGGTTGCATATTATAAAGGATTCAGGTTTATTGGACTTTGAGAAAATTCCCTAAAACTGCCTAAATGCAAAACCAGCAAAATATAACTTAGCTTATGCAGTTTTAGAATACTAATTTTAATTGTAAGGTTTACCTTTTTAAACTCTGCTTCAAACTGCATTATAAAATCTCACCTTTAAATAGTATACTTGATTGAAGTAAGAGTTTCTTTAAGGAAGATGTATGCATTCTCTGACCCAATTCATCAGAGATTATTTTAAAGCGTTAGGCAGAAGTTGGTGGCATCAGTAGGACAGAAAAACAAATTAATTGGATTCTGCATTACCATGCTATTAACATCGTTTCTTGTATCTATTCTTACACCATTGTAGTTAATTTAATGACAGTAATTTAACTATTATGAAGTGTTCCTCTACCAGAGAGCCTGTTTGTTGATTCATCTTCAATTCCATTGCTATTATTCATTCATTAGATGTCTAAGGTCATGATCCCATGGGGTAAGATTTGCAGACAGCGGAAGTCACTCTCATACAGGGTACTGCAGGATGAGATTATCTTTTAAGCACTTCAAGATTGAAAAGTGTCTTTATGTATGCCCAATACAACTATATGATATTCTGGGCTTTTCTGGTTACTTGTTTCAGAGTTTTCTCAGCAGGAGAAGCAATTATTCCCATGTAGATGCACTTATATTTTCGCAACTCTAAACAGTAGCTTTACCATTCAAGGTTTGGTACGGACAAACAAGTGTTTAAGGAATATTTTTCCTTTGAGTTACTTTTCTCAATGTCCTTTATTACAACTGAAAATGGTAAATGCTCTGTGCAGTCCTCAGTGCTAGTTAGACTATGAAGTGGCAGTAAAAGAAGCTCAGCTGTGAACACTTTACCCATGCTGTATAAACTATTTATCTGACCTACAGCTGGTGAACATTCCTGTGCACTGCAGGGGAGCTGTGGTGCCAGCCTGCAGACCCTGCAAGCACCACTTCCACCTGCAGCACCACCGCAGAATGTAATGAAGACATTACACATTTACAAAATGATTATTCCCTGGAGCAAGAAAATGGTGAAACAATCACTGTAGGAGCATTTTGGTTTTGTTTTGTATTTTCAGTGGTGGGTTTGTTCTATTAATTAGTTGGAACGCACAGCTTTTAAATTTCCATTGCAGAAATACCACTGTTATTACCACAGAAGGGAAATCGACTACCTTGGCTATATTGTCTGAAAAAAAGAATAGGACAGAAATGAGACTCCTTTCAAAATCTTGTGATTTTGTTTCGCTCCAGATTTGACATATCTTCTGCAACCATCCCTCCTCATCCTCTGATGCTGCGTTATAGTGTTTATTACAATAACATCATAATCCAGTTCAATGTTTTTTCAATACTAGTGGTCTTTTTAGCTACTGTCTTAGTCAAGTGGATAGGAGGGTGAAAACTACATATTGTACATGCTTTTGGGCAATGTTTTAAAAGTAAGAGCTTTTCTTTGCATAAGCTTTCCTCAGATACTATGCTTGGGATGCTAAGAGTTTAAGAATTCATGAGAAATGATTACTTTGAAGGATTTCCTTTTGTTGTCTAACTGGAAGCTCAACTCCGCACAGCCACTTGTTCACTCCCTCTCCCCTCGGAATGGGACGGGGAAGGATTACTTTTGTTAGAGCTATAAATCTAATGATCAAAGTAGGTGGATATTTGCCATCTTTACCTTTTCATTGTAAGGACAGAGATTCAACAGTGATATTAAAATGGTTATTAGTAAAATAATTGTGTAGAATTAATACTTAAGCTATTATCACAGTCCTGTTGTACATTTTTTTCCCTCTCTCTAAAGACTGATTATGTTATATGTTCATGATGCTTGAGGTGTGTTGTAGCAGACCCTTGAGTTTAAAAAGCTTTTTGTGCTAATCTTAGCCTTAAAAAGTTTCAGAAGGTTTCTCTTTTTTGTTGTTAGAGGTCAAAGAAGACAATCTTTGGCCTTGCAACAACTAGCATTTCTCATAAAGACTCTCTAAGACAATTTGATAGCCTTCAGAGAAATAACTTTCTTTATCATTTTCTTTTACTGTGCCAAAAGGCAATTGTTCTTATTCTTCCTTCAGAAGGAAAAATAATTCAAAGCACTCTGTGGCCTTTGGAATTCCAGGAGTTGCATGAATGGGTGCAAAATACTTGTGAATAGATGTTGCTTTCCTTAATTTAATTTGTACTTCTTCCAGTTGTTCCTGTGCTTGTTACTTATTGAGCACTTACTATACAATTGCAAATTCTAAAACAATCACCTGTCACTTCCTTTAAGAGTAGTCAATAATGCAAGATACAGAATCATAGAATTGCTTGGATTGGAAAGGATCTTCATGATCATCTAGTTCCATTCCTCTTCCTACAATTTAAAAATAGATTCATACATTATTCTCAATTATGCTATTTGTGTACATCTGAAAACCATCTACTGGAAAATTATTGCTTCTATGTTGCCAGCTCAGTGGTTCTACCTTTTCCTTCTTCTAAGTTCTGGTACTTACTGGAGTACTCTGTGGGATGACTTAACTAATTAGCACAGCATAAACCTATGCTGTTTTCTGCTGGATGTGTTCACTGTGGTTTACTCACAAGCGGTCTGAAGCAGTGTACGTGGAATTGCATAGTAGAAGGGAGTGAGAACTTCCCTTATAATATTGATGGAATGTTATTTGAGTTCCTGATTCTGAAGCAGATATTTGGACACATCAAATAGGGTAGCTGAGCAATCATGAGTTTGTGTAATGCGTTTTCATTGCCATGTCGAATAAAGTGACAGAGTGGAAGCAGAGCCTCATCTGTGTGTTGAGTAAAGATTACAAAAAGTGGATTTTCACCCCTGAGGTACTCATTGGAGTTGCCTTCTGCTACGCAAGTACGTTCAATCTTTGATTTACCTGTTTTCAAAATTCTACAATTCATTTTTTTAAATTGAATTCCCAGATTTCATGAAGATTAGTAGTGATATTCTGAGAATGCAGAAAGAAGAAATAACTTCTCAAAAAGGTTTGGGAACTGGAGATAGAGGAGGCTTATTAAGGAATTTATCTATCCTACTGCCTTTTTTTTCCATACAGTACTTGAGAAACATTTGAAGTGACAAAGCTTAAGCTTGTGTAGTATGTCTGTTTTCCCAAGGATGTCAGTTTGAACATAGAGTGTGACAGGTGAATGTACTCCCTCTCACAGCAATTGCTTTAGATGGAGCATATCCGTAACTGCAATCAAGTACTCTTTTAGTCAAAGTCATGTGAAAGAATTAGTCCTTAATTCTTCTTGAATTTTGTTTTTCAATTTGGATCTTTTTGCTAGTACATTTGTAAGCATCCTCAGGTTTTCAGGTGTTTGATAGACTGCGTATCATTTTGAAGCTTTGCTCTTATGTATACTTCAATTGAAACAAAATCTCAGTTTGAACTCCAGATTAGATGCAAGCACAGGGGCTACCAGTCTTTAAATGTCTGCACATCTCCATGTGCAAACTGTAACATAACAAGCACTGAATGCACAGTTTGTAAAGGCAGAGCCTGTAATATCCATATGAGGATTAATGAGGATAAATTGGACCTTTCAATTCATAAATATATCCATCTATATAGCCTGTTTAGTGAATTCAAACAAATGCTTACTGTAAAAATAAAAATAAGATTGTTCCAGTAAAATATGATGGAATTGGAATTAGGATGATCTGGTTGAATTTAGCATAGCTTGAAAAGTGAAGGATGTGTAAGTTAGGATAAATGAATAAATAGTTACTTAAATCAACAAAATCACTTTTCTTTCTATTTCTTATTTGAAAAGCATTTCTCTTACGTTTTAGAGAAATACCTTTTCCTTGTGCTTTCAGCTGGAGTATGCATTGTAGTACATAGGAGCAGAAAAAAAGTCCAAATCAACTGTAGCTCTGTGTCTGCCTTTAAGGAATAGGCAGCTATTGATTATCTGTGCAGCAGGTAAGTCTCTTTTTAATGCCGGGAAGTAATTCTATTATGTCTCAAAACATGCATTTAAGAGGTTATTAAAAGTTTATTCAATACCACTATGAATAATTTGTCTACCACTTTGTCTTAATAGCTCTTGGTTTAAATCTCTTGTGCTGATGAATTTTATGTATAGTATAATACAGTTTCATGTTTGGAGTTGTCTTAGTTTGTTTTTTACATTTTCTAAGTCTCCTGGGGTGTCATTTTAATGTTATGAAGAAATACAGCTCTAGCATTTCTTTGTTTAGGGTTTCAAAACCACTTATATCTGTTAGCAACATGATTTCTTATTTGTCCTCCCAAGTCCTATGCATTCTATATGCTTTGAAATCACCAACAACTCCCTCCTATAATTCAAATTTTCCAATCTCATTGTCTGTTGTTGTCTTAAAGATTTTTCATGGTTACTTTCAGTATGGACCTTTGCAATACTTAAAACCTGGAGGAAAAAAAAAGCGACAATAGAAACTCCATTGATTGACTGTCCAATGTAACACTTACAAGTTGGAGTCCTTGCTATAGGTCCACAGATGCTATCTTCCACTTTTCAGATTGAGTGTTTATTAATTTACATGATATTTATGTTGCTAATAACTCAAGCATACAAGCTTAAGGCATAGTGCTTGGAATTTTATAGATTGGGAGTTTGGTATTGAAAGCTAAATGTTTTCACAGAGCTATGTGAATAATTTGTGTTCTTTCTTGAGTATTACTTTATATCCCTTGTTTGATTCTGTAGAGCCACTTTGGAATCTATCTTATTGCTTAGCTCAATATTTGTGAAGTTTTTAGGTACCTCTGAATTTTTATAGGGGACACTTCAATTAGTTTTCCTGTTGTTATAGACTAAGTGTAGAATCTACAACTGAACAGTGTCTATTTGAAGTGTCCAACAGTCAGTCTGCAGCACACATTAAGGTAGATGGCCTGTAGATAAGGCAGTTGTTAATTGAATTTTATGCCTTTTCCTCCTGCTAAACACAAAGTTGAATGTTTGCAGCTGTATCTCTAAGCTCAGCCTCAACTGTTAGCTTTTCTATTTAGATTTAATTGTGGTTTTCCTTTTATTTACATTGTATTTCGTGACTTATTTCCTATTTTAAGTGTTCAGTGGCAGAATTAGCTTTCTGGAAGGCTTGTGTTTTGTGCTTTGGAGAAATACTGTATTAAGTCTATTCCTCTATGTTTTATAATATATTGCTAAATATGAACATGAACTAAAATCATCACAGCCTAAAGCCATGCTTCTCTTACATGGTATGAGCTATTGAAAGAACTGTAATTCCTATGATAATGTATCCATCTGTTTGTGTTATCCCTTCTCCTTAACCTTAGTCTGTTACTCAACTTGCTGTCAGGCTGTGTGGTAGAAGCACTAACACAAACAACAGTACAGAATGTTAGTGGCATTGCTCTTTTAGTAACCTTCCTGTTAACTGTCCTCTCTGAGAGGACCTTTGAGTAGCAGAGTTAAAATGCTTGTGACAGTAACCACCGTACCCTCATTAGCACTGCTAATATATCTCATGCTTGACAGTTCCTCAAGGTTTATACTGTGTTTTTGGCCAATAACAGAGTATTGCTAATAGAAGTAATTGTACTGATTTAAATACTAATCCATTTAACATGCTTCATGCACTTATATTAAAATTTCTTGAGTTCTTTGCTGCTGGAAGTTGCTGCAGTACATGGGAGTAGTTGCTAGGGAAGTTCTCAACAAAGCCAACATGCAGATAATGTGGCAAACCTTACTGAACTTGAATACTGCAGTTAGCAAAAATGCACTATCTGCCATTCCCAAACCCTTTTATTGCATAAAGTTCAATAGTAAGCAACTCAGTTCTCTAGAGCACAAGGTGCTCATGACTGCCAAAAGAAAATTATACAGAGAGCTTGGCATAAAAGGTATTTTTAAATACCAAGTATAGGATCTCTGCAGTTTATTGCAAAAAGTGTTCAGTGGTGGAATAACCATATACTGTATATTTAAGAGCAAACTGACACCATTAGTTCATTTGTTGCTTAACCTAGCAGCCTGGTAAGAAAAACTAGAATCTCCATTACAGCGCCATTTGGTATTTTCTAAAGCAGCTATGAATTACTGCTGTTCGGTGTCTCTTGGGATAAGCAAGTGTAAAAGTTAACACAGTTCTTGGTGTGTTTCCTTCTGTGCAGTCAGCTTTTTGTTGCTTGGAAATGGGCACTTCTTGAAGTTTTGTCTAAAATTTGAAGCAACATCACATGAAACCACCTGCTGTTCTTAGTCTAGCTGGCATTCCAAATTACCAGTGTTATATAACTTGGCACTGATGTCCTTGCTTGAGGAATGCAAATTCTATTTAAGCGGATGTAGGATGCATGTTGTAGGCTCAGATTTGTGCTCATAATGACGCATAGGCTAGGAAATGTCTGTGAATACAGTAGGGTCCTACCCCTGCCTAGTAATTGGGATGATTAACACACAAATCAGGAAGTCGTTCTTGAGAAACTAACAGTGAAGACCAACTATTACAAAACTATTACAACTGACTTCACTGAAATGTTTATTCTACTTTGGAAAACTCTTTTTTTAGTGGATACTCATTCTCAGGATTTTGATTCCTTCAAAAATAATTAAAAAAAATACATAATTCTCTTGAGTTTTTGCAGCTATCTCTTGTGCTGTAGAAGTCCTAGTGAATTCTGAATGAATATTCTTATTTCTTTCCTTGGGCTGTTGGACACAGAGAATGGCTTCTCTGGACTTTTGGAGTCAGCTTGCACAGATGGTATTTGGAGATGTGATAAAAATCAGGGGGCATGCAGAAGAAATATATTGCTTCTTGCTCTATGAGCCCTTAATGAGACCAACAAAAGATAAATTGGCAAGTGCTCAGAAACTAGTTCTTCTCCTCAAACAATTTTAAAACTTAAATGAACTTTTAGAACAACTGTAGTTTGTATTTGTTTCTTTCTGGTGGCTCACTATACTTCTTGTTCTCCAGCAAAGACATGACTTGTTTAGCACGGTGGTTGGTATAAGCCAAAAAAGAGTTCATGTGAATCCTGCCTGGAGTGTCATTTTCCTGATGCCTAGCTGAGATTCAAGCTGTATTCAGTGCCCATCAGTTTCAAGGATATGTTTTTTGATTTAAATGATCAGCCATACTTCAGTGCATAACAAATTCAACTGTTCCAGAAAGTGATTAAAATGCAGAACTTGTGAAAAATTTGATAAATAATTTTGAAGGGAATTACTGTAGTATTGCTTTGAGTTTCATAAAAGCTAGTTTCCATGGTGCTTTGTTTCTGGCTTAACACTTTCCTATTTTTAATATCCAGTCCAGACGATCTATTTTCTTTCTTGCATTGAGTTAGATAATCATTTTGTCTGTGCTCACTGTAATCTTAAAGGATGTATACCCTAACAAGAAATGTCTGCTTTGCTGCATACAAAAGATAGAATAATTTCTTCATGCTTGTCACTTCTGTTTATGAAAGGCTATAACTGAATGACTGTATTTGTAGCTCTTTTCAACTAAATAATCTAGGCTTCCCCAGGTGCTAAGCAAGCACTGACATGTAACAGCACAATAGTAATATTTTCTGGAGTTCATGATGACACAGCTTATGCCATGTAAGAATGATCTGTGAAAAAGTAGATCCCAAGCAAATATTACCAGCATTATAAATTGTTTAATTTCCATTAAGTTTTACCTGCTGAGCTATGTATAAATATTCATGGCATTACCAATATAGTTTACATTTTGAGATTTTACCAGAGATAAGAGAGAAATTTTGCATAAATATTTAAACTTTTCTAACTACATAGTTAATTTGATTCCCTGAAGATAGTCACGATTACATTAGTAGAAGCAAAACTTTTTATAATAAAAGCTTTCTTTGTGGGAACAATCACTTGTGCAGTTGAAATGTGTTTTTTTTATGGAGCTATTCATGAATCCAGTGGAACTGTCAGATTGTAGATCTTTCTCTCCCTTATATGTATGCATTTTTAAAATCAATATTGTTTTAACTGTGGCTAAACTTTGAAGAAAATAAATGAATTCTTAACTTGTCACTGACACTGGTGTGTATTGTTGAGGACTGTTAAAATATTGTTCATATATCATGTTCTAGAAAGAAACATTGTATCAGGGGAAAGTTATAGAAGTAAAATATATAGTTGAATAGAAGGAATAAACTTCCCCATTGAATAGGGGAAGTTTGGTCTCATAGGCAGCAGATGTTGAAGTCCATACCTGTTTGTATCATGTGGTGAGGGTGACATTTGTTGTTTTGTTAACCTAAGCCTTTTTAACTCACTAGCCATGGGAAGGTAGTGTTTGTGTTTGAAATGCCTATGAACAATTTAATTAAGCATTCTTTTTTTTAAATAAAGATTGCTGAAGTAGATAAATTTGATGAAATACTAACAGGAATAGTGTCATATCAAGAATGTCCCAAGTGTAACATTCAATAAGCTGGAGACCCAGCAACACTTCCTAAATTGTGGATTGGAGTTCTTAACCATTTCAGAATGGTAAAGGGAAAGAGGAGTAAACAGTATGGGCCTTAGAACTTCAGGAAGGAAGATGAATTTGCCTTACCATATAGGTGGAAAATATAGTGTCATGCTAAAATGTAAAGCCTTTGGCTGTGCCAGTATTGAAGAATTTTGTTCTTCTCTCACTGTCATTTGATTTAGTTCTAACTTTTTGGCCTGAATCCTGCATAAATAAAAGTAATCCACTTTTTTTTTTTTACTTATAAACAGAAGTGATGTAGCCTTGAAAACAGTAAGAAACCAAGTTGCTTTCATTTCTGTGTAATGTTGAAGACAGCTGATGTCTGTGATTAAGTTTCATAGTTAAAGTTGGATAGAGGTCTAGTATCAAGAAACTCTCAGTTAAGTATTGTAAATAATTTTGCACTCTGCCATTAGTTGCACAATGATTGCTATTCAGGCAATTGCTTCCACTGAGTAGCTTTTATTTGTTAAGAAATTTCTTAACTGCTTTCTTGAAATTTTAATAGCTTTAATTATTGTGATTTTAATAAGGACTTGGCAACAGTACAGAGACAGTTTTTGACAGCTGAGTTTCACAGTAACTGGTATATAAGAAATATCTGGGCAGATGAAAAGAATCTTGTCGCATTTAAGCTTCCGAACTGTCTTACTATATATATATTAAAAATATTAAAAATGTTTCAGGAAGTTTGCTGAGGTAAGATGATATTCGTTGCCAAGAAACACTGTTGATATTTTATGATTACAGTGCAAATCTTGGTAGTGTCACATTGTGCAAGAAATTTTGTCGTCATCCTAGTCATTACCATTAATGCTTCACTGAATGCTAAATAAAATATAAAGATTTAGTTCTAGCTGGTTTTCATCTTCTGTGGAAAAACGGGTGTCAGAAGTACATTTTGTATTATTGTTGTATTATTGAGCTCAAAACTCCATTAAAGACAGTCAGTAACAGCACTGCCATTTGACTTCCCTTTTACTTTAAGGAAGAGTCTTCTGCCACCGTAATGCTATGAAGACCTTCCCCTGAGTGTTGGGGGAAATGGTTTGTCATTACAATAATTGGGTATTCTGTGACAACTTGCTATAATTTCTTTATTAATTATGTTTCTTAATATGAAAGAAACAACTTCTTAGTTTGTTTGAATTCAGCTGCCCTGACAAAGCTAATTGCTTCTCAAGAGATGCCCACTCTGAGATGTGCTGGGAGTGTGAAAAAGAACAACTGCTGAATTTAGTACCTTTTTTTTCACAGCAATTAATATTTTTCATATAATTAGCCCTGGTGTTCTTAGATTAACAGATCTATTAATATTATGCCTTAAAATCTGAAAGCCAATGATAACGTAACATAGAGTATGTTCAAAGGGTGTCCACTCATTACACTGAGAAGTTTGGTAAGTACAACATAATTAACCTTCAACCTTCACATATTCTTAAAAATTTTCAAATACTATCGTGATAATGTATTGTAAGTTTATGGATTTGGGTTTAACTTGAACCACATGAATTAAGCTCACCCGTTTTTGTTTCACACACTGATGCTACTGCCTTGGTGTAGCTGTAAGTTCAGTGTGAGGTTAGTTTCTAACAATGATCTACAGATCTCAGTAGAAAGTATTATCATAGACCACTCCAGAAATGTTTATTTGTATCATCCACTTCATATACTCAAACTCCAACTAGAGGGAAAGTTAACAACACTTTCCCTGTGTATGTGTGTGTAGGCATATATATCTGAAGTGGAGTTTTTGTTGTTAGTCCAAATAACACTTTAGAAGTCTAATAATCCCACTTATCTAATCAATATGTAAAAGTTCTTTAACAACGTAGGTAATGTTGGTACACAAAATCTTCGTACTGTCTATCTGTTTTCTCCAAAAAGACTGCCATGTTCAAGGTGAGGGTTGCCTTGGCTTGGGGTCTGCTTGAGCTCTGTGTGTGTTTCTTTGGATCCTTTGTCCTTTCTTCTCATCTGCAGTTTGAAAGTGTTCTAGGCAGCAAGTGTCCAGTCTTGCAGTGCCGTTGCAAAAACCAGTGTCCACAGTGCACAAGCTGCAGCAAGCCAGCTGGGAGTCACGTGGCCACCAAGCAAGTGTTGAGACAACTAAAAGAAGGAAAAAGCAGCAAACGCCTACAACTAACCCCATGTATTTGATAATGTATATTTTATATTCATAAAAAAAAATGCATTATATCAATTCATACTAGTTTTAAAAAAAACACCTGTGTTAGCTATGAAATAGTGTTGTGTCTGATATTGTGACTGCAAAAATAAGTTGCACAATGTTTTATTTAAAGCTAGATTATGACTTTAGCCCATCTCTGTGCTGTAGGTTGGAATAGATAATTTCTAGGGTCTCTTGCAATCCCAGGTTCTGTGATTTATGATGTCTTTAAGAACCCCCCTGTCTGTAGCATGTTTGAGCAGGAAATCACTGCTCCAGTTTTGTGTAGCTGACTTAGTTGTGTTGGCAGCCAGAGCTGAAAGTCTGGCCGTTCCTGATCCAAGTCTTTTATTTGCCTTTTGATTTGTACAAGTGAAATTCTAGAGCACAAGAACAGGTGTAAAGGGTGAAACTAAAGCTAGTCTAGCTAGCGTCCTGTCTCTTGTGGTTGCTCTGTGCAAATGAGAGAGAAGGAAGAAGGACAAAATGTAAATGTAAATCTTTCTTCAGATTTTCTTTCAGTGTGCAGTTATTTTCAACACAAGGTTCCTGAGCTTAGATACATTTTCTGTTTGTAGAGTCTTGACATAGCTTTTTCTGCCATGAACTTTTCCAGTCTTTCTTGACATCTGCTGCTATAAGAAAAGAAAATTTACTCAATGAGCATGAATTAAAATAAAAGGTATTTTTTTTTGCAAATTATAAGAATGGCAGCAATGCTACTGGAAGTCTCCGCATTAGGAAAGTACGCAGAGGGAAGTAACTTAATGATTTTGCTGTTTATCGGTCCAAATGTTAGCTTCATTTTGTAGGTAGGTGGTGAAGTTGGGGATGCCTTTAGCACTCCACAATTCAACTGCAGTAATAGCCTCCAATAACACACTGAGATAAAGGCCAGCTGAAGGGCTGGTTTTGTCCTTGCTTTGAGCTGTCAGAGCAGCTAGAATAAGGGTATGTTAATCACTCTGATTTCTCTGGCTGTCCTTAACTGACTAACCCTTCAGTTTTGGTCTTTTTCTGAACTGCAATCAGATTTGGGAAGAATGGATACCATTTCTGCATATTACCCTAAAAATAACATTTGGGAAGGGTGTAATACTGATTTTCTGTAATCATTGTTGCAAATGTATATTCAAGATATAATGTTCATAATGTGACTGTTCATTGGTTATACACTGGAAACATTTTCTGGATATGCTGGATATCAAGGGTTGCTTTTTTCCTTTAGAAAAATATTTATTACATTAAAGCTTTAGAAAGCTAATTTTTCATGCTACAATATGATG
The DNA here is from genome assembly GCF_002078875.1 of Numida meleagris. Lineage (NCBI taxonomy): Eukaryota > Metazoa > Chordata > Aves > Galliformes > Numididae > Numida > Numida meleagris. Next base: position 6,268,855 of record NC_034416.1, read on the forward strand.
TTTAAGATAACTTTTTTCTTCCGTGTAATTGATCTGCAAAAATTTTGTGTGAGCTCTGGAATTTAAAATACTTATGCCTCATAGAGGTATTCTTTAGAGTTGTTCTTCAGGGAAACAAACATTGTGAGGAATTAATTAAGCATGAGCTGTTTACAGGCCACAGGCTGACAGTATATAGTTATTAGTACTGGAAGAATTGCCATAACATAACAGCTTAGTAAAGTTGATAGAGAGAACTCTAGCCTTGAAATTGCTAGTGGAATTAAACTTTGTATTAATAACTTTTTAACTTTCTCAATAGCTACAATGCCATCTGTTTTATTCAGCATTCTTGTGATTGTTTCAAAGTAGTTTGCACATGGATACCGTAGTGAATAAATTAATAAAAATATCTTGCTTTCAAACAATTTAAAGAATGACAAAAATTAGAACAAAACAGAACTTTGTAATCTCAAGCTGTTTCAAAGTATTTTTCCGTTCTTGGCAATTATAATTATCTGTGATTGGCTTTTGAGATGTGAAGAACAGGCTGAACATCCATGGTCAAATTGAGTGAAACTGCAATTTTGAAGTTGCTTGACTGTAACTTTTTGATCTCCTAAACTTCTGAGTGATTATTGTCACTGTAGGCTTTGTGAGACATTGGAAGTTCTGTATCCCTCCAGATGTTTAGCTCCCTGTATAAAACCCCTTTGTTGTAGAAATATCCTAGTCCAGAACTGATACATAGAACTCTTACCAGACCAGCATTTCTCCCACTGTTAGTATTGCTGCATTTCTATATTTCTACCTCTTTCTCTGAGAAATTTAGACCAAGACTTTAAGAATTATACCAAAACAGAGAAAGGCCTGTTAGGCTTTTTTTTTATAGCCACGGTTTCAGAAAGTGCTTAACTTTATACAGGTGCATAATCTTTAGTAGGTTCAAATATGCAACAGACTGACGAATTAAGTAATTTCATAAGGTATTAATTGTATGTAGTCTTAGTGTTTAAAAAAATATTTCTAGGTGTTATGACTAGCGATTTCTTTGGTAAGCAAAACTCGATGGACTTAAGTAAACATATTATTCTTTAAATCTCTAAACCAATGAAAAATAGTTGATGGTTCCAGGGTTCTACCTATCCAGCAAAATCATTTGTGACAGAATATGTGCACATCAGTATGTTTCTCTTTGCATTTTTCCTTTAATTATATCATTTCATCTGAGGAAGGGCAACAAGGCTGGTGAAGGGCTTGGAGAAGATGCCCTATGAGGAACAACTGAAAGAACTGGGGCTGTTTAGTCTGGGGAAGAGGCTGAGGGGAAGACCATATTGCTCTCTTCAAATACCTGAAAGGTGATTGCAGCGAGAGCGGGGTTGGTCTCTTCTCACTGGCGACAGGACAAGGGGAAATGGCCTCAAGTTGCACCAGGGGAGGTTTAGGTTGGATATCAGGAAAAACTTCTTTACAGAAAGGGTTGTGAAGCACTGGAACAGGCTCCCCAGGGAGGTGGTTGAGTCACCATCCCTGAATGCGTTTAAAAACCGTTTGGATGTGGTGCTCAGAGATATGATATAGTGGTGGGTTGTTAGAGGTAGGGTAGGATGGGTTAGGTTGTGGTTGGACTTGATGATCTGGAAGGTCTTTTCCAACCTGAGCAATTCTATGATTCTATGACTTGAAATGTTATTAGCTACAATAAACTTACTATCTGCTGTTACGTTTGCAGCTCATTAGAGTGGTGGATCTCTTATACATCAGATTACTGCAGTGATCATTTCCACAAAACTAAAGACACAATGGTTTAACCATGCCAGAGGTGACAGTACATTATGAAAATTTCCACTCAATTGTTATTTCTTTGAAATAAATTACTCTTTATAAGACAAGCAATCTGAAACCTTTATTCTCTTTGTTGTGCACTGGGGCTTTTTTTCATTACAAACAGTAACAGCTTGGAATTTTAAAACTGCTGAGTTATTTCATTTTTGACATAAAGGGAAATCTAGTTTTAAATTGCTAAGTGTTATGGCAAACTATATTCTGAAAATATCCACGTTTTATGGTAGATCATGCTTAACTAAATTGCAGACAATTGAATGAATTCATGCAGCCATAGAGAATCCCATCCATAATATCTCAAAGCTCATCCTAATCAAAGAAACCTTTAGAGTTTGCAGACCACTGAGGCACAGTATGAGCTGTTGGTAAACAGAAACAGAGGTTTGTCTAGATCAGATTATGGTATTCATAACCTTACTGATCATTGCATTGAGATTTTCATGGTACTTGTGCATTACATCTCTGTGGTAGTGTCAGCCACATGACTTATGCCTGCATGTTTTTGTTTCACACAGTGATGCTGCTGCCTTGGTGTAGCTCTAAGTCCAGTGCGAGGTTAGTTTCTAAGGAGGATCCATGGATCTCAGTAGAAAGTCTTTTCATAGACCACTCCAGAATAAACATTTGCAGTGCAAATATTCCCTTACTTGTGAGGTTAGCTGTCCTAAGCCCTGATAGCAGGCTGTTTCTCATCTGGATTTTTGTTTGATGGCAGCAGCATGCTCTTATATTTATTCTGGGAATGATCCATTCTTGTTACCATAGTCAAGTATTGCTTACAGTAGGCATCAAAGCCATATTGAGGGCAGGGCTAAAATACAACTTGTATGTTTTATCATTCTTGCCATTTTTGAAAAATAGCCATTTGGTATGTACAATAACAGTTTTTATGACATGTTAGGGCACAAATCAGTGTTTGACCTTATAAAGCAATTTTACGCTAGGTGCTTTTATAGATGTAATATAGTATCTGAGACTTTGAATCATAAGAGGCTATGAAACTATGTAAAGAATATAACAGCCTATCTCAGATTTTAGATGAGGAAGATGAGTTGCATAATTATTAATTTTTTTTTATCTGGACACTTACTGCTGCAGGATACTACTTATGCATTTCTTTTCCAAAAGTTTTCTTCCAGGCTGAGGTTTAGATTCTAAACTATCAAAAAGATCTTCAAAAATTTAGGGATGGTATTTACCGTAAAGGTTCTAGTAGCTGATTTCATTGCAAGTCTGGAGAAGTAAAGACATCGCTTGAGGCTGGCTGGCTAGTGTGCCCACTGTCAGCGTGTTGTTTGGCATGAGTGTGCCTCTGCCCATAAGTGCTCTCAGAGAAATTGCTTGAGCATAGATTGAGAAAAGCTGTGTTCAGGGTGCTGTTACTATAGTCTTATCCTTAAACTCTTAGGAGGAAAAGGGAAACCCCATCTATATGGAGTTGAGTGCTCATTGTTAGTCCAAATAATGCTTTAGAAGTCTCCAAGAGGTCTAATAGAGAAAAGCCCTGTAAGAATGCAGGTGCAATTGTTATGCAAAGCCAACCTAAAAAAGCTAGCCATTTCTTCTTTTATTGACAGGACTATAGTAGGTGGTATGGACAAGGCAACACTGTCTTGTTTGAAGCGGAAGAGAGTTTATCAATATAAATGCAATTTAACAGTTTAAATGCATGCTTTGCAATGCTCCTTTTCCTCAGTAAATGAGTTATGGACTTTCCTATTTACTATGTCTGTCTTCAGCCAGAGGGAAAATGAGTTAGTTTCTCAGAACTAATATTTAACTAGTTTGAAATAGCATGTAACAGCTCCTATGGATCAGTCATAGAGTAGCTGCTGGTTTGATGGTCAGATATCTGAGATTGAGGAGACAAAGATGTGGATGCTGAAGTATGAAATGCCTGCAAGGGAGCATGCTAGCTGGTGAACAACATGGTCACCTATGGGGCAGTTTGCTTGAGGCAGGTGTGATCCTGGTTAATGTTATAGTTAAGTAGTGAGATGTTCAGATAAATGTAGCTCTGTAAATTTTGCCTAGAAATGAGGGATCTTTGGAGTGAATCACTTTGATTAATAAGGTTCTCTCATGTCTCAATGCTATTATGCATAATGAAAAGTTCTGGAAAGATTCAGCACGCTATGCAAAAATATTTTGTGCTTTTACCATTGGCATTTACTTTATATATATAATTTACTTTTATATTTTTTTGGATATGATAGAAATCTACTAGCATCCCTTTTTCTGTAAAAATAAATAAATAAATATGGTGGTAACAAAGTCAGAAGTAGAATGCAGATAGAACTCCCGCAGCCATTCAAACATTTTTAAGTATTCAAAAGCAATTCTAGCAAAAAGGATTACCGCTGAAACACAACAGTATGTCGTGCTGCCTTCCTAACCTGTTAAGCCTTGTTTTTTCATTGTCACAGTATGCAATGATAATTCTGCATCACTTTTTTTGAGCATATATGTAGACAGATGTTCATATTTCATAACATTTGCTGTCTGTTAGCACAAATGATTTTGTTATGGGAACATATGTGTAGATAAGCAGACACTGTATTACTATGCTATATTAATGACAATTACTCAACTAAATAATTAGAGAAAAGAGCCACAATACTTTTATTTCCAAATTTTAATCAAGAGTGACTCAGAGACATTTTGTTTTTTTTTTTTTAGTAACACTGATGATAACGTAAGCCATTGTTGATTTAAATTCTTGAATTTTGGAAAAAAATTAGAGTTAACAAATGTTTAGAGCGATGTTAGAACTGGTTTGCTAATTATATGAATTGAAATAGCAGTGACAAAAGCTATCAAAGCAGAGTGGAACATGCAAAGTCCTTATAAAGATGTATCTCTGCGTATTTTTCGATTCCATGGTTTCTGCGTGTATGGGAAGAATGAGGTATCCATAAAATATTACTGGTACAAAAAATCTTGAGTTAAACCTCTGTAACTGCCATATCATCCAATGAGATCTTGGTTCTCTCTTTTAGTCTCTTTTTTCATTCGAAGGCTAAATTTTTAATATCCTCTACGATACCTAATAGCATTTCTCACTGGTGTGAAAATGAAATTCCTTCTTATTCCTTGGGGTATACTTTATGTAACAGAAACACCCTGAAGTACTGCATAAATCATTTGGGGTTGGATATAGTCTTGCCATTGTCCTGAAGCATTTTGAAGAAACAAGCAGTGGACTAGCAGGAAAAAGAGTGGAATAGGAAAATGATTGTGAATGCTACTCCATCAAATCTTAAAGTGAGTGTACCAGGAATGTTTCTGAGAGCTCCCCTAAGACAGCCAAGACAGCTTCAGGTTTCTGTTGAAATTCTAACTAGAATGCTGAACTTCTGAATGAAGCCAGGTCAAAGTGATGAAATTATACATGGCACAAATAAAGAATGATTAAAGCTTTTTCTAATGTAATTATCAGTATCAAGGAAAACTCCCTAGAGTCATTTATGCTTCAGTTTTGTGGTGTGAACAAGAAACTGAAAGTACTAATAGTTCAGAATTATCTGTGTACTTCATCTGGAGTTGAGTATCTTTACAAAAGGGATTCTTACATCTACTGCGTGCCCAGACAAACAAAATCAATCTTATCACTATAGCTGCTAGAAACTGCAGCTGACCACTGCACATCTGCCAGCTCCTACATCTGTCAAACTTGTATTATCTGTCCTTTTTGCTATTATCTCTTAATTTTTGAAATGTAGAGTTTTAGTAGTTTTTTCCAATTTAAAAAGGCATAAACTCCACATTTTAAAGTAGCAAGTTTTTAACCGGTATAATTAGGCACTTAAATGTGGTTTTACCTCTAAGAAGTGAAGAATCCTTGAGATGACTTTGCTTTCAGAAGCTGTAATAACCTTCCAAATATAATTTGTACTTTAAAAGCTTGTTTGCAGAAGACAGACCACTGCTAATGGCATTTGCATGGAAATTTCCCAAATGAATATTTATAAATACGAAATATGAATACAATACAGTGTTGTATGTACTGGCATATACATTTCTGTATACAGATATATGAATTTTGTTGAACTCAGCAGAACTGACAAACCTCTGAGGAAAACACCAAACAGCTTGTTCTACATACAGATGTCCCTTTGGCATCTTATTATAAAGACTTGAAAGCATACTGTTTTACTGACAATAAAGAAGCAATAATATCTTAATAGAATCTGAAAGAATAACTAAGCACTTCAAATGCCTGAAATAAAGAGGTAATTGAAGTTGCTTTGGGTTTAAGCCTGAATAATTTCTTTCTTTATAATATCTCAGGTGATTGTTTATGTCTAATGAAAGGCAATAAAATAAGAACACGTTATTGATTGAGAATATAAGCATTTGCTTGTATCTGTAGTATATCTCATTGATACCATCACTTTAATGGAAGAAACAGCTTATTTAAATTATTTCTCATTATGCTGTGTGCAAGCCACTAACTCACTTGTACACAGACTTTTTCTTAAACTTTGCAAAACTTTGATAACTTATGCTCAAGAGTTTTTGTTGAAGTATGATCATTGAAATTGTCAGGATTATTTATGTCAAATACTAAAAGCTCTAGAGTCAGGCTTCTTTTCTGATATATTAAAAATAAGATTGATTTATATTTTCTGAACTGAACATCACAGGATGTTTAGGATTTCTCTATAGATGCAGACCTTTTGTGTACACCAAGGAGGGAAGGCCAATCTCACCCAAACCCAAGAAGAGATACGTGGTATTCAAGAAAAGCAGTCAATATGATGTGAATAAGCAGATTGATTTCCAACATTATGGACCAGTTTTATGCCTTTAGATGTTTTGATCATGTACTTGGATTACAGTGGAAGCTATAAATGTGGTCTGGTCAAGGTCTACTGGTCAAAATGTAGGTGATATCATCTTCATCATAACTGTGGAAGTCTGCATTTTAAAATTTTTATTGTAGGTATTTAATCTTCTCCCAAATAAGTATAGAGAAACGTGGGGCAGATTCATTATGAAGGTAGTATGCCAGTAGCCCCTTTGTTAACTTTGCCTCATAGAGAGTGTGCTGCTGGTGATGTGACACAGGGTGTATATATGTGCCTAACAGCCACATCCGAACAGTAGTAACAAATAATCTATCAGCCCAACTTTTATTAAAAACTTTGCTTTCCAGTTTAAAAAAATATTTAAAAAGTCCATTTTTTCTTCTATATGAACTGCTCTCCCACCATTTCCCAGACCTGAACAATAGAATTGGTGACACATGCGCTTTTCTGCACGAAGTGTCAGTTAGGTCATGAATCACTTCTTTAATGTGCCTGGTAATGTTGAGGAGATAATTGCTATCTTTTTGCTCACAGCTTCTGTTCTTGATGTAGAAGACTACATGCATGAAAACTTTGGAAAAGTTACGTGGAACTAGCAACTCTTAGTCTGTGTAAACAATGATGTCAAGTAAAAGTACAGTTTCAGTGACTGCCTGAAGTCTTGCTCCTCAGATAGCATGGAGCTGAATGTCAATGAAACACTCAGCAGTTCCTGTTGGTCAGCAGTTGAAGAAGTTGTCATTGAAGCCATCCCTTTTTGGCCATTTATCCCTTATTGAAATATTTTTAACAGAGCTTGAGATATGAAGATACTAATAACAGCTCTTTTTCTGAAATGAGACACTTGCTATCTACCAGATGGGTTCAGGCTTAGTTCTTTAATGTTTGCAACTATCTTAGTCATTCCAAAAATAAAATATAGGTTCTTCAGCAAGTAGGAACGTGTGTGTGTGTGTATATATATATATGTGTATATGTATATACATTAAGTTATAGAGAACAGTGTTATTGACTGAACATTGGTGGGAAATTAAAAAAAGTTTTCAGAGTAGTAAATAGTATCTTATGTTTACAATAACAAAGTAGAAAGGAGAGGAGCAATTTCGTTACTAATTCATTTGGATGAACATGGTGTGACTGCATTTGAATATCTGAATGTTAATTGCATTGACATTGTTATTAAAGCAATTAACTTATCTGCTATTTTTACTATGGCTAATCAACTTCAATGAAGTAGTATGGCTTGAAACTTTATAGAACTATATTCACAGAATGATGGTCATATTGCTCTCTTAAAACAGACAACAGATTTATTTACAAATATTAATTTTAATTAGAACATATTTGGTGAGAAGTAAATCATCAATCATTGTTAATAATATGTGATCCAGAATATAAGCTGATTGTGTATATTCACAATTGTATGTAGCCAGAAGATTTTTACTAGAGAACACAAATTATGTTTTAAGTATTGGTTCTGAAGAATAATTTATTATTTACCCATTAGGGAGAGTTATTAGTCTATCTTAACACACTGAAAATCTAATTTTCTTTTAAAAAAATATTAATTATTCCTGCTAGCCAAGAAGAACTACATCATTAACCTCAAATGAATAGTAATAAACAAAAATAGTTTAAAAGCTTTATTAAGTTCAATTAATTGGTTGTAGCAGACTAATTCTGTCATGCTTTGGTAGACAGTGTATTGTAAGTAATTTTGATGATCTCCAATTGTGTTGGGCAAACAAGCCTGCACACTAAAGCAAAAATTGAATTGTCTTGATAATTACAAAAAACATTGGCCTGTTTGGTATTTGTGATAAATGGGTTAATTAGCAACTTTTTTTATTACATCTAGACTTGCAGTGCAGTAGAACAATAGTAATTTATTTTACTATGTAAACTAGCATAGTCAAAATTCTATTGTCCAAATTTGTTCAGGGGAAAAATCTTTAGAGCTACTTGATTTAATATTAGATAAGTATGACTGTGAACATGGGTTTCATTATTTTCAGTTTGTTTCCATAATTTTGAAGTTTGGTTCTATGCTACTTTATTTTCAGTCTCTTCCCTTATGTTAAAGCGAAATTTCGTCTCAGTTCAAAGGGTCCATCAAAGTCAGCACTAAGGAAATTAGGTACTGGTACTACTTAATACATTAAATTAGTAGTATACATATCACAGAATCATAGAGTCATAGAATGGCCTGGGTTGAAGAGCCCAATAATGATTGTCGAGTTTCAAGCCCCCTGCTGAGTGCAGGGTTGCCAACCACTAGACCAGGCTGCCCAGAGCCACGTCCAGCCTGGCCTTGAATGCCTCCAGGGATGGGGCATCCACAACCTCCCTGGGCAACCTGTTCCAGTGCATCACCACCCTCTGTGTGAAAAACTTCCTTCTAATATCTAACCTAAATCTCCCCTGTCTCAGTTTAAAACCACTCTCCCTTGTCCTATCACTATCCACCCATGTAAACAGTTCCACCCCCTCCTGTTTATATGCTTCCTTCAAGTACTGAAAGGCTGCAGTGAGGTCTCTCAGGAGCCTTCTCTTCTCCAAGCTGAACAAGCCCAGTTCTCTCAACCTTTCTTCAGAGGAGAGGTGCTCCAGCCCTCTGATCATCTTAGTGGCCTGCCTCTGGACCTGCTCCATGTCTTTCTTGTACTGGGGGCCCCGGCCTGGACGCAGTACTGCAGATGGGGCCTCACAGGAGCTGAGAGGGACATTCCCCTCCCTCTCCCTGCTGGCCACTCCTCTTTTAATGCAGCCCAGAACATAGTTGGCGTTCTGGGCTGCAAGCGCACACTGCTGGCTCATGTCTGGCTTCTCATATATCAGGACCCCCAAGTCCTTGTCTGCAGGGCTGCTCTCAAGGAGTTCTTCCCCCAGTTTGTAAGTACCTGGGATTGCCCCGGCCCAATTGCAGCACCTTGCATTTGGCCTTGTTGAACCTCTTTAGGTTTTCATGGGCCCACTTGTCCAGCCTGTCCAGGTCCCTCTGGATGGCTTCCCTTCCCCCTGTTGTATCGACTGCACTGCTCAGCTTGGTGTCATCTGCAAACTTGCTGAGGGTGCACTTGATTCCATCGTCTATGTAATTGATGAAGATGCTGAAGAGCACTGGTCCCAAAATCGACCCCCTGAGGGACACTGCTTGTGACCGGCCTCCACCCTGACATAGAACCATTAATCACAACCCTTTGGCTGAGTCCAGCCAACCAATTCTTAATCTGCCGAACAGTCCATCCTTCAAATCCATACCACTCCAATTTAGAGAGAAGGATGTGGTGAGAGACCATGTCAAAGGCTTTGCAGAAGTCTAGGAAGATGACATCCGTCACCCTTCCCCCGTCCACCAATGCCGTTACTCCATCATACAAGGCTGCAAAATTGGTCAGTCAAGATCTGCCCTTGGTGAAGCCATGCAGGCTGTCTCGGATCTCCTCTTTCTCTTGTATGTGCCTTAAAATAGCTTCTAGGAGGATCTGCTCCATGATCTTCCCAGGCACAGAGCCTGTAGTGTATAATGAAAAAGCATTTCCAGCAGCCATCTCGTTACTGTGGTGGGTGAAAAGTTTTTGTTGAGGAAATATTTGTAAGAATGTAAATCTAAAAGTCATACTTCTGTTCTAATTTTGTTGTTGTTGAGCTTACTTAAAGAGTTTTGAAGCAGATCACTGTGCAGAAGTATTCATGTAAGCACAGGAAAAAGTACTGTATTGATCCAGAGGGTTTTTTTTTGTTTATTGTGGCAGGAATCCCTTGAGGTTGATTACACTTCCTTTCCAAAAAGCTGTTCTGTTCTGCAAGTGAGTGTATGCTGCTGCAGCACCAAAACCACTTCCTTCAGTTTTGCCTGAAAAAAATCTTTAGCTCTGTCTTTTCTAAGAAAAAAAAAAAAATTAAACTAAACAGTGTATTCAAGATATTTTCTTCTTCATTTTCCTAGAGGAACCAGACTATGCTCCAAAGCATTTAGATGCACACACTATATACTTTCTGAAATATCTAGTAAAAATAAAGATTTTTGAAGTTTTTTATAGTCTCATGCTTTTATTGGAGTAAATTCTTTATCCTTACGCTAATTTTGTCATAGTGAGATAACTTTTTAAATCTTATATATTTTGACTATCTTCTTACTCATTTTTCATGCCATGTTTTATCTGACTGGTCCATTTTATCATCTTATCCCTTCCGTCCTTTGTCATCTCTTCCTTTCTCAATAGCATCTTAATCTTTGTGTCATTCTTGTGACACTAAAATACATCAGAGCGTGACAGTCGGCTTGCTTCCTGTTTGATTTTTGAGATTTGAAACCAAACACTTTTCCAATATACTTTAGAATTTTAAGATAAAATCATATTTATAGAACTCTGCCTTTATTTGTGTAATTTTTTTTTTTTTTTTGTGGTCATTTATACTCACTGACATGCAATTAGTTTACATAGTCTTGTTATGTGGCTCTTTCCTGCAACATCATTTTGATATAAAATCAAAGTCTGGCATACTTTTCATTTTGGAGCTATACAAATATTTACTCAAATAAATTACTATTGTTAGAAACTTGTTTTGATAGTAGGTCATGACACTGTGGATATCTAAAAGTAACAGAAAATGCTAAGCAAAAGTAAAACACTAGGAGTGCTTGTTTATTTTAGAGGAAATGTAGTCATTATTTCTTCCCCAGGTTTTTTTGTCTATATGTGAGGTTATGTTTTCATACATTTGTTTGCATTCAGCACAATTCTGCATAAAGACAGCATGTGCAATGGTGCTACACAGCAGAAAGGGAATTTATTTTCTGTAGTAATTTCTGGTGTTATATGTAACCTGCGGGGTGTACTCTGCAGTATTGTATTTTGTGCTGGGCTGAACTGATGCCTGTCCTGCGCTGTGAGCAGGTGTTTGTGTCATAGCGCATATTGGTGAACAGGTCAGAAAATAAAGCACAGTCTGCCTGGTAGGCCGCTGCCACAAGGCCAGAGAACTGGGCAATGGAAGGCATGATGTGGAATGTACGTGCAACCCATTTTAGAAATAACCTGACTAAAGCCTGTGCTTCTCAGTATATGCTGTACATTGATGAACTTGAAGAATTGGTTTTCTTCTTCATTATCAATCCATTTCTTTTGTATGTGCAAACACTTCTAGAACATTTGTACACATTAGTGTAATGTTATTATAAAATACTGAGTGGAAGCATTTAATTTTATCAAAAATTAACTTATTACAGTTTAGCATGTATATCTGACATACAAATATATTATGTCTGAAGTTAGTTTGCCTGTGTATTTTATATAAAGAAAAAACAGAATAACATCTTTTTCCCTTCTGAATATAAAGACCTCAAGTGAATTTACTGGCAAATTTCACTTGCTATCAAATACACAGCATTTAAAACCCTATGTACTTACCAGGAAATTGTTTATTTTTGAATAAGTAAAATAAGGGGAAAATGTTGAATTATATTCTCCAATGCTATAAATGTAACTACTTGATCTTAGTAGTGAGTGAAGGACATTTAGTGTTACACCTGCAGCCAGCAACAAGATAAAATGACCTTTTTTTTTTTTTTGGCAAATTGTATTTTGAGAAAATTAAAAACAAATAAATAAACTTTTCCTAGCACTCCACCCTCCCATAAACCTGTGTTCATTGTCTTTAGTAGGTTTTTGAAAGTGATACAATTTCTAGAGATACTGATTCTCTAAGAAATCTAATTACTTCTTTCTCCATTACAACTTTGGAAGGATTATTCAAATATTTTATAGTCCTAACAGCACAGAGCACTTTAATCCTACTGTTTGTAGACTGTCATTCTCCTGGCTTCTTTCTGCCTGCAGTCTCCCTTCAGGCAGTACAGGCACATCCTGGTAATCTCAAAATCCAGGAAAGTGCTATCTGGCAATCAATGTCTGCCTGCCCCCTCTATTTATTTTGCACTCTTTGCATATTTTAAAATAAAGGAACAAGACTCACAATCTTCTCTGTAGCACAGTACAAACTATGACTTAAATAAACCACACATAATTGGTATCTGTCCTACTTAGTCCTGAGCTTGTTAATGCCATCACTTCTCTTGATCTTTTATCTGCCACCTGATTACTCCAAAGAATTCACCTGTTTGCTTTCAGACATGCACGCTGCCATAAGAAAGCATTAACTGAGTAAAATAAGATTCCAAGCTCTTAGCTGAAAGGAAAAGGGATATGAGTACGTCTCTCCAAGTAACAGGGTATAAGTCACAGCTCCTTATTTTCAGTGTATCATACTAACGTGAAAGTGCCATGAATTTGAAGGAACAAAGTCTCCATTTACTTCTTTCTACAGATGTCTCAAAAAAAGGCAATGTTGGATTTAGTGTACTTCTACGTGCAAGTTGAAAACAGGTTCTTAGCATGTCTTGTGTAGGCACTGCAGCCTATTTGTACGTAACTGTTTGATTATATAGCCATTGCAGTGATTTTAGGGCAGTTCTGTCAAATTTACACAAGATTCATAAGACAATTTCTATTTCTCAGAATGTTTTTTAGCCCTGTGCAATTGTTGCTTTTCACTTTTAATAGAAGTCCAGAATTATGTGAGTAGATCAACATGTGTTATCATGTTAAGTGTGCAAATCACATATATTTCAGCATGAAAAAAACATTGCAACCATTTGTAAGGACATTAAATATCTGAAAAGAGAAAAAGATTCTCAGTTTCTTTACAGAGACTGAGAAACTGCAATAATCTGCTAAAGATACCAGTAAATCCTGTGTGGATGGCAGAATATCTTCTGCAGTAAAATTTACTGTTTTCTTGTTATCAGTTCCACTAAATGCATCTATTGCCAATATTATTGTCATAAGTCCTGCTGGACTGGAGAAATTATCTTACTTGGGGTTTGATAAAGTAGTAATAAAGAAGAAGATGATTCTGGATATTTATTTTTCTTGATAAGGCTCTGTGAAGAAACCGGGAGGTGATGTATGAGAAATTGCTAAATTTCTCATTAGCTGTTCTGTGCTTCAGAAATCAGAAATGTGTATTTGCTGTTCAGAGTCATCACTTACGCATGGTTTTATTGCCGTATAGGTCAACAGGCTATTTAGGATGCATATCTTACCAAATTTCGTTCGTGGAATCTCTTGTCTCTTGAGGTACAAGGTAGTTTTGCAGTTTCTGGAAGAACATTGGTTAACAGGGTGATTTCATCCTGCTTTTAATACCTGTAGGGAAGGCAAGTTCATAGTGTGGCTAGTTTCAAGGTATGTAAATACGACCTGTTTAAAGAAAGGTTTGTTACTGCAGAACTGATTTTCAATTAATAGCTAGGGTTTTTTTTTCCTGCTTAAAAGAAGTTTTTGCTCTGTAGTATCATGTGACAATTTATCACAGAACTGGAATTAACTGAAGCCTTTTTTGCACCATCATACCTTATTATACCTTTATATATAATTTTGGTTCCTTGGGTTCTACCTGTTCTGCTATAGCAGATGAAAGAAGTCAAATTGAGGAAATCAAATTAAGGAGATCAATCCTATTTCCTAGCAGCTGTTGGCACCTGTTGGGAGCAGGCTAAATGCCACTTCAGACACTTTGATTTACGTCTGTATTCAAATCCACTGTTCTATAAGCAAAATGATCCAAGAGGTGGGAGGGCTGCTTTTGTTATTGTTTCACTATTCACCAGTTGCATATCATAACTCAGTGCTTCTTTCTATTTGTTTTTCTGAGAATTAATGTTTTAAGCCCAGTGTGTGGTTCCAGCTTTTGTCACTGCAAGTGAACTCCAGCCTTTCCCAATGCCTGACCAATAAAGCAGTTTATTTTTCCAGTTCAGCAGATTTGTTTCACAAGTATATTACTGGGTGAGAAGCATTTGCAAGTAGCTTTGTTGACAGAGGAAAAGGCTGCCAGAGCAGATTTTAGAATGCCACCTGTATTGTTTGGAGACATAAGAAGCTAGCAGACTGATTAGTTGACTTGTTACAAGGCCTTCTGATTACCATCTGCCACACACACCTTGCATGAAAATTCACTGATGGGAGTGAGGTCTCCAAATAGATTTACAGCTGGCATGTACTTTTTTTTTTAGCAAGAAAAACAACAGTTGCTTTCAAGAAAGCATTAGAAATGTTTTTATTTTATTAAATATTTTATTACCTACTGCTGATCAATCAACACCCTTCGTTAAATGTGTGATAAGTGTGGCTTTTTTTATGTTGTATAAATAGTACACTTTCAAACAAGGTTCTTGTTCAGTGTGAGGTTGATTCTTCTAAACAATGGACCCTTCTCCTGATTCAAAGGGACTTTTGTGACTATCATCCGTAGTGGGAGATGGACTCGCAGAAAATGGATACATTCCTGCTATTAGCTGATCTGACATCCCCTGCTGTAGTTACTAGTGACAAGTGCTTTTAAAGGGTGAAAGAAGTGATGCCTTCGTGCTCTTCCACTAAAATACTTTACATGCATGTATAGATTATTACCTAGTGATAACAGAATAATTAAATACACTTTACTCATTTTTCTTACATATTAGTGACATATACCCATATTTCTTCAAACATCCCACAACTTTCCAACCTGCCTAACAATGGCGATGTTATTGAATTTTTTTCATTTTAGAAGTATCCTTTTTTTGGCAAGGAGTAGATGGAAATGCTGCTAATTAATAAGCAGGGTTATTCTTTTTTGAATGTTACATTGGGATTTCAGTGCCCCAAATATGTGCTGAAGGAAGAATGTTGAAAAACTTTGTAGAAAGACAGCACTTGAGATGCATCTCTGATTATCGTGTCATAAAGTCATGATAAAAGATGTTTATCCTAAACATTCCATCGGATTGCTGAAGCTCATGAATTCATGGAAGTTTGTAAATCCTGTAAATTTGAGTTTTGTATAAAACCTGGTATTTTATTTTCCTGTCAGGTAAAATAACTGTTGTACCAGAATGTTCTGCCTGAAATTGCTGTTATAGGAAAGGATTCACGTTTTGTCATTTATTGTGCTCTATTTAGTATTCTTTACCAGAAAGTTGATCTGTCTCTTATTTGATGTTTCTAATATTTTACATTGTGACTGGATGCCCATTATGCTCAATTTCATTATGTAAGCGGGCTACAAAAAGGCTGGGAGAATTGTAATGGACTGTATTTAAATTGTTGTATATGCCTTAGAGTGTAGTTTGTTATCTTTCACAGATTTTCTGATGGGAAAATTAGGTTACATCAAGTTCTTGCCAAAAGAAAAATATAGCCTAAAATTTTGAAGTGTTAATCACATTCTTTGGTTGTTGTGAAGACTGTAATACAAAGATTCCAGAGAAGTTGGGGGCCTCATATTTGAAGTACTTGGTAGTATATTGGTACCAGATGTAGAACAGAAAGAGAGTTTTTTTCTGATTTAAAGGAGAAGTGCTAATCATGTTGTCATGTTATCACACATTTTTTTCTACTTTAATTGCTTCAAGGACGTATGTCTGATTATGGAAATACCTTAACGTTTAAGAAAAAGATCATCTCTAGAAGGCGAGAATGTGGCATAGGTTTTCTTACAGTGAGGAAATGGATGTATAGAATTACTGTTTTATTTTCTTTACTGTCTCTATTTTCTTTTCAAGTTAGTTAAACTCATCTGTTCTCCTTTCTTCTGTAGCATTTTTGTATGATCACAGAGCTTTGAAGATGTCTCTGTGATTCTTTAGTTTTTTATTTTCCAGTGGGCTGTCGGGAATAGCAGACTGATATGGTGTTAATGGACCTAATGGAGATAAAGTTTAGTGATGTTGCTCACACACTTCATCATTCAACCAGTGGAATGTTTTATTGTTATCTCTTCTCCATGGTTGCTATTTTAGCTGGTCCTAATTACAATTAAATATTCTAAGGCTAGGTAGAATAATGCTCTTTTTTTTCCTTGTTCTTTTTTTTGCAGTTTTATTGACGGTTAATTCCATCCTGTTTACCACCAGCTGGAACAAAATATTTCTATTTGCAGATTGTTTTCAGTCATTTAGTTCATGGCTAAACAAATTTGCATATCGCTCGTAAAATCTGTTAATCATCTTTGACTAATGTTTAAAACATACTTTAGGCAATCACAAGAATGTGTGCCATAAATACATCCTGTAGGCAATTTTAGCCTCTTAAAACCCATGTACCAAGGAAGGGATATTTCTTACATTTCTGAAATGACTTGGTCAGTCATGCCTACGTTGATCTGCAGGACGCAGTAGTCAAAGTTCAAATGATATATCCTTGTGCTACTAATTCTGGTTATTTGTGGAGCAGTAAAATAAGACAAGTTTAGAGAGGATAATATCTCCTAATGGGCAAATTTACTTTTTAACCTGCAACAGAATGCATTTTGTGTATTCACTCCTGTTTTTCTTGCAATTATGTTGTCTATGTAGTAGAAAGTAGAATGGTTAAATAAAAAATGTGAACTGCCTGTTTCACAGGAAGAGAATTAGCTTCCTGCTGAATATATCAAAATTGCCTTGAGAGAGCAGCAACTGAATTCATGAGACATGACGAGGTTGTTAAGATGCATACTTTTAAATTATTACTGATATGTAGTCATTGGTAACAGTCTTATTTTAATTGTATTTCACAAGCTGGGCATTCCTTGTGGACAGTAATGCAGTTCTTTTTTTTAAGCAGATTCCTGAATATATTAGAGATTAAACTAGTCTTTGTGCCTATTTTGGATGCTCTATTGGAGCATCCAAAGGAGGGCTATGAAGATGGGGAAGGGTCTGAGGGCAAGGTGCATGAAAAGTGGCTGAGGACCCTCCGTGTGTTCAGAGCAGAGGGCTATTTCTGAAAGAAAAAAAGGTCCAGAAACAGACGATGTATCAACATTTTAATGAAAACATTAGTAGAGGCTTACCTGTGCCAATATGAGGGATAATGATGATACCTTTGAGTGATCTTGAAGAAATAAATTGTTAACATCTTAGTGCCACTCCTGCAAGTTGCTTAGTTGCTCAGCTGTGCCATTCAGCTCATATTATCTTTCAGACCTGCTGCAGCAGACGCTTTGCAATGCATGAAAAAGAATTAGAAGAATAATACAGTCAGAAAAATGCTATCATATTTCATCAGCAATATGAAGTATTTTTGGATGCTTCCCATAGTTTATAATTTTATGACAAGAATTGGTGACAAAAATTCATTGGTCAGAGTCTTAAAGACGCCACAGAAAATTATCCCTATACATCCTGTAAGCACCTTTACAGTTTCCACTCTGTGTCTGAAAACTGCCTTCAACTATTCTTAAGCAAAGTAGCTTTCTCAGGTGCTTTCTCAAACTTGAGCACAGTTTATGTTCTATATTTTTAATTTGTTTACAAGTAGCTACATACTCGATCTCTGCTGGCCTTTCATAGAACCTTCCTGTGATAAAAATAGTGGCGATAATAACAATCATTTTATTTGTTTATTCTTACAGTATATTAATGGTGGTAAGGCTAGATTTCCAGAAATGTAGCTTTGATTTTAATTCTCCATCCTGCTTTGTCAAAATTTGTTTGTAGCTATTGTGTACATAGTAAATTTAAATATGGTTTGTTTCATAGTTCTGAAGTGCAGCTATGTGCTAGGTTTGCAGATTGGCTTCAAAGCAGAATGTATTGAGGCTTTACTATTTGTCCTGGTTCATCTTTTTCAGTGCCATCTGGTGTCAATTAAAGGAATAGTAGATCTCCTTGTAAGTGTTCAAGATGAAAAATAAAAACAGGAAAAGGAAAGACAACTAAAATTATTTAGAAGAACAACCTGACTTATGCTTTTTTCTTATACACACATTTGTAAACAAGGAGGGACTTGGATTTTAAAGGTACAGCATATTATATTATTAACAATAAAAAGTATCATGGCAATTTGTTATTCGCTGCTCCCTTGAGGTATTCATAGTTGGCTATTTCCTCTTGATCATTAGAAAAGAATCTGGTGAATATAGTTTATGGAAGTCAAAGGGCATCTTAGATTTCATTTGTGCTTGGCCTGCAAATAGCTTCAATGTGTCAGTTTCTACCATCCAACACACACAAAATTTCTGCCAGAAAGAAATTTCTTGTCCACAGGGTTTTAATATGCCTGATATGAGCATCTCAACAGATTTTTGCATGTGGGGAGACACCTCTAAACCATAAACAGTTATTTCACATTTTCCTTTGATAGTAAATTTCTCATGAGGAAAGACATATCCATGACAGAATTTCTACTATTTCAGAACATTTGTCTTAAGATTTAGGTTAAATGCAAAGATATTCTGGTGATACATTAGCTGTGTAGATAAATTACTAGCTGATACTGAGTAAAGTAGGCTGGATTAATTGTTGATGGTTAGCCAAATGAAGCATAGATGAGTATGTTGTCTGGAAAATTTTTGCAATATTAGAATATTGGAACCTTTTTTTTTCTGGAATTTATGCCAGCTTGGATATGCTGTGTATTTATTCAGCACTAGTGTCGACTGGGATTTCTACATGGAGAGCTTCCTCTTACATTTTTATTCTCTTGGAGGAATTTCTTCTTTTGAAGTTAATGAAAACTGAACCAAAATGTATAGTTCTTTGCTGACAATGGAGTTCTTGTTTTTGTGTTATTCAGAGTTTAACAGATGGTATTTAAAGGACAAAAGGACTTGCTGCCTGTGCAAAAATGTGACCTCGGTACAACTTTTACTTGAGGTTACTGTAAAAACTTACTAAGCAGATTATTCTAATTGAACCAATTGACCCATTCCTTTGTCTCTTTCAATTTATCCTTAATGTATTCATCAAACTTGTGCCTTAGAAAATGTCTAAACCTGGGATGTTAGCACTTGCAAGCTATTTATGTTGATTCCTACTACTTTTACAATTTGTGATTGGGATAAATACAATCACATTTAAATTACGTAGTGTTATCTTTTTTAATTAATAATCGAACAAAGTATTATCAAAGAGTAAGACTGATTTCAGAGGTCAAACATCAATATTAACTGTTGTATTTTGTTTTCTTGGGCTCAGTCTAGTATTTGTCTATCAAAGTCAAACACAAATGTTTATATTTTTTACTCAAATAGGATCAGAAGCCATTCCTGCTTCATTTTCTGTCTGTCTTTAAATCATTACTGGTTACTGCTTGAAACTGGCTAACTAATGAGAGTTGTGTGGCCTATGCCATGTATTTGTGGTTAGTGCAAGTCACATCTGCTGCACCGACATTATTCTTTTCACCACCACTTAAATTCTTTTTAGAGCTATTTTACAGCCTTGGCTAACTGTGTCAGTCAGTTTGTTGTAAGTCTTTATCTTTGGTGCCTGTTCATTTGGATCAGATTCAGAATTAATGAAAGGAAAGATGGAAAAAGCTGCATTTATGTAAAGATCAGTATACTAAATAAATAATCATTTTGCTAGGCTACTTAGCTGGAGATTAGCTACATTTTGTGTTTTAAAGTCTATTGTCTAGGCTTACAAAAACATAGATACCTTGAAAAACAGGTAGCTATTGCTGCAAACTCACATTGGAACAAATTCAAGGTGGATATGAAGCTTGTGTAGGAAAAATAAAAATACTATCTGTATCTTCAGTCTTTTGAAAACATGACCCTTCTCTTTATTTGTTTTGGATTTATTTGTTTTGGATTTTTTTTCTTCCCCATTTTTGAGAAAATCTCTTGAAGTGTTCTGTAATTTGGGAATTTGGAGATTAAGTTCCAGCGTGTCTCAGCCTTTTTGTAATCTAAGGTTGTAGTTGACGAAAAATACAGCAGCCTCAATTATCCAACTGTAATCACAAATAATTATGCATTTCATGTAATGTAATCAAGCATTTCATTTTAGCTACTATTGTTATTTCGTGTCAACAAATGGCTTCTTTTCATTGCTTTCTGTTTGCCAACAGATGGCAGCAAAGGATTGAGAAGTAAATTTGGGTTATTTTGTTTGAACAAATAATTACCTACCAAGAAGCAATCAAATATCACTGAAGGCATGTTTTCTTCATCTCAGCTATATAAGATAAATTTTTAAAGATGATTTTTAGTGATCAGACAACACAAGAAAAATCAAGCTTGTGATTATTTTTCAAGGTTGTTTTTAAGCTCATCTATCTGTTCTTATATATGCATCAGACCGAAATTATTTCTAATGTAATACATTAAGGAATACTGACATTTTGTCATAAGCGCGCACAAGGAATGAATCATCCTCTTTGATTATTTTCACTAGAATCTATATTTCGGATAAGTTTGTAGCACGTGACTGTTTCCATGGAACTTCCTGACATGAATGCCCAGATTCCCAAATGCTTCAGGAGCTTAGATACCCGCATGAAGTTCCCAACCCTAAGTTAGCATGGATGCTCAGGAAATAGGTTTGCAGTAGGCAGTATTTTGAGCAGAGAGCCACAGGAGTACTTGATAAGAAACAAAGAAAAGAAATATACTCAAAGTTATGTTTGTCTCTATACTTAGATTAGTATCATCTACTGTAGAATTACCTTCACAGCCTGGACAGCCTCTTTGATGAGACACTTAAGGCAGCAAGAGTTCACAGAGCCTGAAGCTGTAGGTGACTGCCCGTACTGAAAACATTATTGTAGGTCAGCTGAGCTCCATAACTCATTCCCTTCCTGGCTTCATGGAGGTGCCCCACAGGAATAGATGCCCTCCTTCCGAACAGCAGGTAGTGTTTCTCTAGAACAGAACACTCTTCAATGTGTAAATTTGGGTTAGCACTTCTGGACAGCTAGAGATTACTGCATGACTGGAAAATACCTTCTGTTGGCCAAGGGAGCTTTACACTATGTTTTGCTAGTGTAAGTCTGCACTGAAGCCATTAGTTCAGCAAAATGCTCTTTTTATTTTTTTTTTTTTTTTGGACCTAGTTTCCCATTTTGGAAAGTCAAATCATTACATCTGAAAGATTTGTTGCCATTTAAGCAGGCATATTTTGTAACAGTACAACTATTATATATTACAGTACAATCTTGCAAGTTTGAAGATGTGGTTCGTTTTCAGAATTACATTGGTTTGTTCACCCTAAACAGAATTGATAATGCAGAATAGAGAGACCTCAGGACTTTTCTGTTTGAGTTTGCCAAACAGTGAGTCAATGGGAGTTGACATGATCACTTATAGAGGATTGATTCATTAGTTTGGATGCCCAAAAGAGGGAAGATTATTGTTTTTCCCCTCATGTAATGCAATTCTATCCATAAGCATGTAAACTTGTAATTTCTCTGACTATGAGAAAGGGGTACTAAAAAGAGGTCTGATTGTATTGTGCTCATTACATTGCAATTACATGAAGTCATCACCCGTACAGGCACCAACAGTGTTGTCTTTGATGAAGGGCTTCTAAAGTAAGATACATTTTTGAGACATTATATATATGTATGGGACAAACATTTGAGAGGCCTGATCTAATAGTGAGCACTCAAAATAATATTCGGTCATCTCAAACGTACTTCACCACTGGCCATTTTTGTCTGAGGATATTGTGTTGAATAGCAACAGAAACATAAATCATTTTTCTTGGAGACTGACACAATAGTTTAATTACTTCACTTGCTTATAACACTATGTATTTTTTAAGTTACAGTATAATGAAGAAATGGTGCATAAAAACATATAGCAAAGCAGGATGGAGGGAAGTAATGAAGAGAAGGGAAAAGAAACACGATGGCCTGTGTGTGATGGGTGGGTGTAAGATGCATTGGAATTTCAAACATCCCCTGTGGCTTTACTCAGCAGAAATGATCTGCACCTCCTTTGTGTGAGTAATATCTCAGCAAGCCTTAGAACAAATCCTCACACTCTACTGACTTTTAACGCTTAACAGAAAATGAGTCCCTGAATAAAAGATGCGACAAGCTAAAAGGGTCTTTTCATTGGGAGTCAAAATAAATGCTGCAGAGAGTTCGTGCTTTTGCTGTAAGAGCAGGTGAATTACGTTTTTACTCTCATCCCATCTCACGCAACTGCTTACAGCTTTTCTAACACTTACCTGGGGATCTCTCTTCATGTGAAACAATCCATTTATGTGGAGGACAGTTAAGAGACTAGTCTGCCGCTCATTAAGGAATGTAAAAGGAAGCCTAGGATAAGAAACATGTTTTAAAACAGTACCCAGGAGAGGGAAGAGGCAGGCAAGGGATTGGAGTGTGAGTATTAAAACAGTTTTAACTGTCATTATTTTTTATTAAGCATTGAGAAGTCTGAGAAGACTTAATAATAAAGATTTAATTCTCTATATAGTTTAGGGGCCAAGAAACAGGATTTGTTTTAAAACACTGAAGAGTTGTGTCATGTTTCTAAAGGGATAGTAAAGGTACAAAGCAGGGGTGGGAGGAAGTGCTCTAAAAGTTAATAAAATCACCGATTCCTACTCTTTCTTCTCTTTTAAGTAAGCATTAATTGGAATTGCCAGAAAGGCTTTTATATTTCTATAAGGATAGACCTAGGTCAGGCTGTAGCTGTGCTCAACTGGCTTGTGCAGAGCTCACATCATGGAAATGAAAAAGCTGGTAAAGGTCTCTAGAAAATTCCTTTGAGAAAATGAGTTTGAGAAATCAGGAGCTAGGTAGTAAGCATTTATGACAAGTTGAGAGTTTCTATGGCAGGTTATCAGTCTTATGCCATTGACTTACTGTATGAAAATAATACATTTTTGCATTCCCATAGTAACCAGCAAACACTCCTTTTAAGACTGTTTTTTTTATTAAATTAAAATCTTATTTTCGTAATCCTAAATACCACTGTTAGAAGGCTCTTGTGATAGGTGTGAAGGAAATATGATCTGCAAAACAACTAAGTTTTTTAATACTTAAACTTACTTTACATCTGTTGTATGTTGCCATGGTGCTACAGCTCTACATTATCAGTGGTAGTAAATCTGGATATTAAAGATGGCAACATCTGCTTCCAGATCAGATGACCTTTATTTTAGCTAGCACCAATAGCACTTTGCTGCCTAAAATGAAAATATACTTGATTCAAAATAGAAATTAAATTTATATTAGTAGATGGCAACATAGATGGTAGTTCTTTGTCTTCTCAAACGAAAATATGATTTCTATGTAAGTAATGTTTAGCTTTCCTTAATAAATAAATAATTGAGAGCCTGACATCTACTGTCTGGACTGCACTGTCATTTGTAATGAATACTAAACCACAATGTAATGAAACCATCCCTATTGACTGGACGCCAGCATTACTATTCATACTGATTTTACATTAATTAAATATTAACTAGTAAGCTGGACAGAATATTTAAAGGAAAAGATTTTAGGGACAACATAGATGAAAGTAATATTTCTTAGGGAGATGTATGTAGGTGTACATGTTGTGAAGTGTATTTAAATGTATGATTTTTATCCAGTAGACACAAAACTGAGACATCACGCTACATGGCTGATCTGTGAACATACGTCTAATGTGTCAAAAATTCTTTGTATTTGCATGACCTCAACTATGTCACTGTACATAAAGTTCTCTGTACTCCACAGATTCAATTTCATTTCTAGTGTTCTGTAAAGACAGCTGGATTGTGTGTGTGTGGGGGGGGGGGGGGGGGGGGAACCATCTGTAGAGAATCCAGATGCATGATCCCACTGTTTTTTTTAACTGTGGTTGAGACACACTCACATCCTAGTTGCTTGCAACTACTTAGAAATCCAGTGTTCAGCAGTAGACTTGAAAAGAGTCGGTGCCCAGGAGGATTTCTGCCCACATCGCCAGAATACTTGCATATATATATTTTTTTGTTTCTGATTTCTTATCTTTGTGGGCTCATCCTCAAAGCCTTACACTATGACATTTTTTCCTTAGGCTTTGAGTTACTGCAATTTAGTGAACAACTTCATTCTTTTTGTGTCTTGTCTTCTTTTCATCATACTCCTCAGATCTTCTTACAATAAGGGAGTTTATACCAGATTGCAATAAAAGCAGAAACTTTCTAGGAAGTACTTCGCTCAATAAACAAAATACATTTTTTTTTCTTTTCTTTTTTTTTTCCTTTTTCTTTTTTTTTTTTTTCTCTATTTTTTCTTTTTTTTCTCCTGGAAAGATTTTTTTTAGATTAGAATTTACAGATCCAGTTCTGTAGTGGGTATTAATTCTGAGATAATAGCATAGTTCAGAGAAAGGTTTTAATTGGCCTATATGAGTAAAAATGAGTGTGAATTCTAGAATCTATTGAAAAGCCATAGACATGTAAACTGGAGAGGGATAATATGGTTGCCATAGACACAATTTCATTTTCTTTGTTTATTGCATTGATAACTCCTTTCCTGAAACTCAGGAAAAAAAAAAACAGGAAAAAAAAACCTGTGGATGTTCTGAAAGTCTGTTGTCCTCGCTATCATAACAAGACTATTTTCAGAGCTCTTCAACCACTAATTAGCATAAAAGACTGTCCCACAGAGCTCCAGTTAGACATTTCAGTGAGCAAGAATACGTTCAATATCAATATGTAATTATGATATGCATAGAAAGATGTCATAGTCAAATTTGGTAAAAAACAGATGGACTTGCTACATATGGCTAGTTGAGATTTAAAGTTAGTAGGAAAAGTGTAATTTTTATAGATGCAAAACAAGATTGTAAGACTCCTTGTTCTTCCTTATTGGAAAGACAGCATGCTAATTCATCTGAAGTCTGCTGCTTTCTTCTTCTGTACATACTACCTGTCAGTAAGTGTTGATACATATGTACGTGTGGGATAGATTTATCCAGAGAACCTTTTCTCATGGTTTTACATATTACTCTTCTAGTAAAATTCTCCATCAAGTCACTGAAATATATAATCTGTTATTATGCTATTTGGATGTCATTAGAATGTTCACTAAATCGTTGAAAATTATTTTTATTGGAAGTAGATGTGAGATAGATTTTTAAGATAACAAAGACTTCACTTTGTCTAACACAAAAGAGAGAAAAAAACAGACCATTCATTTTAAACCTTTGGTAACTGGAAGCTTGCAAGAATATTGTCGCTTGAGAAAAACTTGACAACCCAACATGCGGGGATTTAACAGGTAACTCCATTAACTCTAATGGGAGCAGTTCAGCTAATCTCTGACATTGTGACTAGACTGCTGACAA
Source organism: Numida meleagris (assembly GCF_002078875.1). Taxonomy (NCBI): domain Eukaryota; kingdom Metazoa; phylum Chordata; class Aves; order Galliformes; family Numididae; genus Numida; species Numida meleagris. The sequence goes on from NC_034416.1 coordinate 6,294,582, forward strand.
GCTCAGCTGTTCTTTCAGATGAGGGAATTGTGGCAATTGAACAAGCGATAGTCACATAGCGAAAGATGGTGTCTCAAGAAGACTTAGACAGGATTTTTTTTCATTAACATTAAATAACTCTCACTGTTCATTAGGCAGCTTGTTACAGAGACCATGTGAGAATTGTCACTCAGTATCTTTTAATAAGAATTGTGTTTATCTTATACAATTACATTTTATCTGTTTCCTTAATAAGTTGTTTCACCAAAGCAAAATACAAGACCTTTTTGTTAAAGAATAACAATTCTAGCTGAAGTTTTAAAATGGTTGTCTAGAATCACAAAGCCTTCTTTTGTTATACTCAGGTTAGCGTACTGTGTCCTCAGCAGTGGTAGTGGCAACATTCCTGAGTAAGAGGTTACAGCGGACCTCACCAAGAACGCAGTTTCAACTCCAGACTAGATTCACTCTCATCTTGCATTTGCACTATGCTGTTTTCCTGGTGATAAGGGCTGAAGGTGAGACACTCATTTCAGCTGTACAGTTAATTACTGGATTGCTTGAGACAGCAGAAATTTTATGGCCCAGTTACCAATGTCCAGTGTCCACAGGACTGCCGGTTCTCTGCCTTTTGTTCTGACCTTTAAAAGGCTGCTGTAGGATATAGGTGATCAAAGCAGGAAACACTTAGAACACAGAAATCAAATGTAAATGGTACAAAACAAGAACATACGAAATTGATTGACTTCTGGTCCCTCTCTAACTCATGGCTGAAATACTTGCCCAATTAAAAATGCATAATAGATATATGATAGAAGATACCAAGTAGATGAAAGGAAGTTACTATGTGGTTATGAATTGAAGCCATCAGTCTTTGTCTTTACTATGGGCTCTACTATGTGCATTGATTGTCAGTACTACTCTTATTTTTGCCCTTTGTACACAGCTTGAATAAACAATCTAAATTAAGAAATGTCACTGAAAGAGTGACCATGGCACTGAACTTATGCCAATAGTCTTACTTTGGAAACAACCGATTAAGGTGCGGTTGTCCGTCTGAACAGAGCTTACTTAAGAGGTGGGTTTTTGCCTACACATTGGAAATGGCCAGACTTTAAAACTAGGTTCATGTCTAAAATTAGTATAATAAGTTTTAAATAGCCTATTATAAGTTATGCTTCCTAATTGGTCATCCCCCAGAAAATAATATACTATGCAAAATGGGTAATTGTTTCTCTTATGGTAATTTTCAAGATCTCTAAAGCAATTTTAGAAATCTTTGATTCTCTCTGCGGTTTTATTTCTGATACTGTGGTCTACGCAGTCAGTTAAGTATTATCAGTTTCAGTATCTTCTTTTTTCTCTCTGGATAGAAGAGGTTAATAAAAATCTACAGCCCAATTTTGCACCCGGTTTTTTTCTGTTCGTGAGCGCAAAGTGGATTGATTAAAGTCACACAACCATTTGGGAGTGTAGCTGTGTTCTTACTGAAGAAAAGGACTGCAATCAAGCAGGCTGTCAGTAGACACCAGAAAAAGCTGCAAACAGTCCTGTATTTGTGTAGATTTTCTTTCTAGACTTAGCTTCAGGCTTTTAACTTTTTCCCCTCTTGCTTTAAATTCTTATCAAACTGCAGAGAAATTTAGAAGAGTATAAAAGAAAGGTTTTATGTAATATTATGCGTTTCAATTGGCCACAATATGGAAGAGAGGAATTCTGGTCATTGGGTAATGATCTGTATGGCTGGGTTGGGTTGGTTTTTTTTTTCTTTTTTTTTTTGGGGGGNGGGGGGGTTGTGGTGGTGGTGTTGTTTTTGTCCCGAAGATATTTTGGATGGCAGTGAATTTCCTTAGAACTTAGTTGGCATTGCTCTGAAAGTGACTTCCCTTTGCCTTTTGAAATACAGTGACACGCACACAGATGCAGTCTAGCCCATGTTCTGGCTTGTGACATGCTGTAAGTATGTTCTACCTTGCATCTGGTAGAGTCTCTTTGTAAAAGTAATAAAAAATAAATGTTTTAAGTTCCATTCAGTTAAGAAGATTGATGTTGGGGAGATTTCCATGTCATTAAGAAGCCTGTTGGCTTCTTAATGACATGTCTCTGCTTGCCATATCCCCTTGATCAGTGCTGAGTATTGGTATGCATCAGTATATTACTTTTTCTGTTTTAAAAAAAAGCAGCAAAAACGTTGTGCATTTCATTGCTTAAATGGAATTTGAATACCACTCTTGAAATCAATAGTAGTTTCTTACCCATATAAAGATAATTGATCTTTCGGAGCTCTTTGAATACAGTGGGTATTTGATTGTTTCCTCCTTCCTTCAGTTTAACACATTAACATAGTAAAATTAAATGTTGCTGTATAAAAGGACTGTAACATTCAGTGGCATTCACTTTTACAGTACTTCTTTGTGGTCTGTTTTAGTAAATTAGCTGTATATGAAGATAAGAACTTCTGCTTTTAAATGGATTATTTAGTAAGCACATTTCTTTGTAGTGTACAAAAATCAGACACCTCTGTGGTCATTGTTGCAATAGGTACTTCACTCTCCAGCAATACTGCTTCCCTTGTTTTCTAACAATAGTCCCATGCTTGTGTTAGTCTCTCTCTGTCTGAATCGAATCTGATATTCAGAATATCTTTTATATTTAAAACAAACAAAAAACCTCACAGCCTCAATCCTGCATTGACCTGGAAATGTACAGTTCACTGTATAAGGGTGTTAGAAATATGAAGCAGAAGTAACATTAGAGACAGGTGAGAGCACAAGTTCTCAGACTCTGACCTGATGATGTGATAAAGAAGCACCTTCAGGTAGTGCGTGGTGGGTTCTGTCATCTTCGCACTGAGGGCAGTAGCTCCCACTAGAATGCAGGAGAACAAGGATTTGCTTCAACGTTGCCAGGAGGCACCTTTTCTTATTTCTCCATTTTCTTTTAGGATTCAAAGTATTCTGTAGGTCTGGAGCTATTCTTAAGACTATTAAAGAAAATTCCACATCTGTTGTTTAAAATTTTCTGGGTTTCTTTTTTGTTTTGTTTTGTTTTGTTTTGTTTATATTTAATACTTGTGTGTACTGAATAATAGAGCTTGAGTTTCGTTTAGTAGCCAGAGGAAAAGGCAAAAGATCTTTGAATTTTTCATGCTGGATCACATCCCAGAAACTGATGTAAATCTCCCCAGATACCAATATTTTCTTAACTTTATTGTGATCAATTAACTGTCACCTCAAACTTTTTAGATTGCTTTTGGCTCTCCATTTCTCTCAATCAATCTGCTGATCATCAAACTTAGACTAAACCTACTGTGATTATAAGGTCTATCCATCTGGACTACTTAAATGCTGTATTTTGTATCACTTTTTATATTTGGATGGATAGAAGACAAAGAAATTATGGAGAAAAAATTGTATGGTCTTTAGAATAAAGAGTTGAAAATATTGTTCAAAATTTTAAATAGGTGTTACAGTCTGGAATGAAAAGGGAAAGCAAGTCTTTCTTATGCCATACACATTGAAACTTTTATCCAAAGATTTTCTGGTTTGGTCTGCTACTAATAAATTTTACATTAACTTTCAAACGAGTGCAGGTCGCAAAATTTATAATGTACACTGTGACAGAGCCTATGGCAGATGAAGTGGTTTTGTTACTAAGGTGGTGATAGCTGATCAGTGTTCCTGGCATGTATGCCGTCAGGTAAGCCAGGCAGTTCCTACTAGCCTGTGAAAAGTCTGCCGTGTTCCATTTCAGCACAGAGTGCTATGCATCACACACAGACTTCCTACTATGAGATCCACTATTTCAGTATGTTTTCTAGGACTCTTGGGCTTGGTCTTTCTCCATCAATCTGAAAGTCTCTATTACATCTGAATTTACTGTATATAGTGTATCTCACATATGCTAGATATCTGTTTTTACTCTTAAAACTGGTGCCCAGATCTGTATTTTTTGAGTAACTGCTGTTCTCTTACCTTGGTCTCTGCTGTAATCCTCTGCCCTTTTTCTTCTCATCCCTTGTATGTAATCCCTTATACTGTGTCCTCCATCTCCATTTTTGAGGCCCCTGCAGTTACACCATGCCCGCATTCATCTACACTTCATTTTTAATTAAAAAGAGAAGTAGAAGCCATGTAAGCCAGGCATAGCCCACTGGTTACTAGGAAAATTCCTGTACAACTGAACAAGCTAAAAGAAAGCTCCAGGCTGGCCAAAAGAAGTTCAAACAAAGCCTGACATTCCTCACTCCTGAGGCCTTACCAAGGCAGCACAGAGCCTGTGGCCTGTAACTAGTGCTGGCAATGCTATCCCAGCTGGGCTGCAGGGCTGCACAGACTGGTAGATACAGACAAGGTAAGTTAAGCAATAGATCTTATAATATGTAAAATAAAACATGTCTTGTTGGAAGTGGAAATTGTCCCCAGAAGCATACAATTCATCTTAGTAGTTGTGGTTAAGCACATTCAAATGCGCACAGAATTTGGCACCGTATTTTGACAACAGATTGCACTAAAAACATATGCTATGCTGTGTATTGCAAACTTCCTCAATAAGGTAGCATATTTGTTATAGCATGGTTTAGTAGTATGGATTTTTTGGTCTTTAGAAGTAACCAGAAATCATCTGGTCCTATTACAACTCTTTTTTAAGCTTACATTGCAAATCCAGTGTGCCCTACACAGAGCAGTTTGCTAAATGATGATGATGATGAGCTTTGCTATAAACAGGAAAAAGCAGTGGTTCTGAGGGTTTTTATAATGTTTATCAGTAGGAAAACAGAAGTGGCAATTGCTTTTAATTACCCAATAATTTTATTATTCAAAAGATGGAATTTACAGGAAGCAGCTGCAGTTGTAACTGAACCAGCTCTTTTAATGCATTCCTGTTTTTTCCTGTATTGTATTATCTAATGGTGATAAGCTGCCTGCTTCAAATAAATTTTCAAATACGGATAGAGTTAGATTTATCAGGGAAGAATGCTCCAATACCCTCCTTGAAAGAGACCTTTGCTTATTTGGTGGTTCTAAATTGTCTGTAGAAATACTGTTCTTTAAATTAACTCAACTTTCATTCTTTGTTCTCTCAGTACACAAGAATTTTAAGATTCATAACCTATTTCTGTTTCACTTTTTTCCCTTTGTAGTTTTTCTACCAGTCTCTATTTTGTTATTCAGTGTGTAAGAAAATGCCAGCATCACACCAAACAAGCTCTCTGAATTAATTAGCTATTTTCTGTAATAACAAATAAATGACAGTACAAAATCAAAGGCAAAAAAAGAGAGGACTAGCTACTGTCACTCTTCTAGTGGAAGGGTTCCTAATTTTAAAAGATGCTGTAAAAGATGCTGTTGTTCCTATTCTGATGAACAATGCGCCTTGGCAGTGCCAGCGCTCTTCATGTTGCATAGTCCCACCCTACCGAATTGTTTCTGTGAGCCACAGCCTAAAGCAGAAGTATGATTTCCTTCAAGCTAACATGATCCTTCAGATCATGTTTGAAAGATTGTGAACAGCTATTTAGCTAATATGACTAACAGAACATAACTGACTCATCACAGATGACTAAAATTGTAAGTAGATTACAAATTCCCCTTAGCATTTCTGAGTCTGTGTTGAATGTAACTTGGCCTGCTCAGCAGTGAAGACAGTACCAGTTAATATGCATGTTCATAATTCATTGCAAATATGACTGTTTTTGTCCAATGTTAGACACATCCTTCGTGTGTGTTCAGGGATGATGACCTGCAATAGAAACGGTGTTTGGTGGATCTGCCTTGTCCACTGCACGCAAAGACAGGAGCTTACTATTTTTACCACCATACTTAGAATTTTAATGTTTCTGTCAAAGGAATGGAGATTTTTGTTAATAATCCTGATATGCCTATTTTATCTTTGTTAAAATCTCATCTGATACTATTTTACTTCAGAGGTGGTGATAGGATACAGAAAACTGTAACATGGTCAACGTTGCAGGCCAAACATATACTAAATTTGCAGTGTAAGTATAAAAGATGGAAAAATAAACCTTTAAATTTCCTTATTTTCTGATAATTATGTGTTTATTGAAAAACAAAACTGTTCATAGTTTGTAGAGCTTAATAAGCTTGTGTGATAATATTTGTATGGAATGTGAAGAAGGTAGCTGTCATCATGTGCAATGTTCTTCTACTGACTTACCTACATTTCCCTTTAATATTGAATAGGACTCCAGAGAGATAATTTGTGCTTTTTGTTAATCTGGACAGGCAGTTACAAAACACTGTTGTAATTAAATTTCTCTTTTCATTTTAATGGTTGAATTAAGCAAATATTTTCCTTCAGAGAAAAGTAACAATTTGATGTTAATTGCTTCTATCTGTTTCTCAGCATTGTCAAATATCATATTATAAAAGCTACTTAATATTTCCAGGGGAATGCTATATGTTGCGTAACTTATTTCATTGCTAGTTATTTCATTTGATGGTTAAATAGTAATTGGAATGAAAGGAATAAAGAAGCACTCATGGGTTGGGAACCACTCAAGGGATTGAGAATCTAAAGCAGAACAGTGATTTAACATATTTTCTTTTGTTAGGCTTTTTTCTTTTCATATGTGAATTTCATGTGAGTGAGAGAGATTATAGGGAGGGAAACAAAGGGAGAACGAAGAACTCATTTAGATCAAACTCACTGTGCCTAATAAGCAGACAGAAAATCTACAAACTGACAAATTTTTAATTTGTTCTTAGCATTCTTAGATGTTGTACAATTTGCAAAATCATTCTGAGAAAGGAAATTAGCCTATTAAGAATAAGAAAACACAAAAACATGGCTTTAGCATCATACCAAGAGATATGTGGCTTCTAGTTAACTGTGGAAGAGGCAATCAATAGAAAAGGCAGGAAAGGAAAGAAAGAGCATCCGCAGCAGAGATTTCCTGGAATGAAAAATGTGCCTGGATTGTAGCTTTATTGAATTTTGCTACTGTAGGACATATTAAAGGACAAATCAACTCTCAGGCATCTATCCAAAATCTACAAGGTATTTGCATGTGAAAAATGTCCAAATCTCTGTTCATTTTCAAAAAAAAATAAAATAGTATCTGGAGAATTTCTGGACTATCTAAAAGACAGTAGAGTTGATTCCTTCTATGTATAAGTAACTTTTGTGTGTATGTATGGGAATTGCTTTTTATAAGGTATGGCAAGCAGGTCTTGTCTCTCTTGTCCTGGTTGCTGGGTTTTTTGAGTCAAGGAAGTTGTGTTCAGGGAAGAAACTGATGCATTCCTGAGAACAGCTAGCCATATTCAGCTGGAAAAACTTTTCTGGAGTACAGAAAGAGATGGTAATGTTGGAGCAGATAGGATGCCTTATTCCTGAACACAAATCAGAAGACCTCATGAGGAACATGGCAGTTCCACCTCAAGACTCTGGGTATCTTGAAAGCTGTACAGAGTTTGAATCAGGAGATACAGAACTACAAATATATCAGTGGAGTCCTGCTTGACTGTGCAAACGACCGTCTTTGAAATGGAGACAAAATTGTCTATGTTGTGTTAACCTTTTTGATTGCTCAGCATGAGCTGTGAATCAACCAGCATTTGAGATGTAGACTGAGATATGTTTGTCTCAGATTCTGTCTTCTCTTCTAAATACGTGCATGTTTTCAAGTAGACTGAACCACTGACGCCGAAGGACTGCAATAATACTGATATTCCAATTTCTCAAAAAAATGAAGTAATTAACCACATTCTTTACTTATGGGGAAAAAAGTCCAGATAATTATGGATTATTTATTTTACATTAAAAAAAAATAAATATAGGTAAAATCCTAAAAATTGTGTTGTTTCAAAATAGAAAAATGTAGGTGTAGTACTCCAGAACACATTTATGTTCTATCTTTATTTCATTCTTCTTCTGAAAAAATAAGAACCTGATGATTGTTGTAATTTTCTATTAAGTGTATTGTATTAATTTCAGAAATGAGTGAAGTTTTCTTTGGTCAGTTTTACATCTTTTTATGAGCGTATAACCTTTTTACTTTGTCCAGCTTTACTGTCAATATGATTTGGGTGGTACCTGAGTATTGTTCTTATTTCTGCCTGCCTCATGAATATTCTGGCAGGTAGATAATTTTCTTGGCTAGTTTCTTCCTCAGGCTAAGCATTTCAAGCACTGAAGCTGTTTTTGGGTCTAGTTGTTTCAAATTTCACCTCATTCTCAGAACTGAAAACTTCTTTCACATTTTCTTCCAGAAAAACATGACAGAGAACTATGAATACAGGCTTAGCAAAGGAATTTCTTAAGGAAAGAGAAAGTCCATGAAGAAATTTTCTTACAAAAAGAACATTTTAGACAAAAGTCTCCTTTTGTTAAAGGTTTCATGACAACAGGCCTTATGTGTTTTTTAAGCTGGTTATTCTCATGTGGTATTACATAGAAATAGAGCAGATAGCATCCTTTCTTCATTAGGTTCACCTTTAGTTAATGACCCTATTTATAGAAAATCTGCCTCTGCATGGTAAATAGCCACCCTCAGTGACAAAATCTTTTCAAAGTGTCAATTTCTGTCCTAGCAAATGACTGGACTAATTCACAAAGAATACATAAGGATCATATTGATGTTCAGAATATGAAGTCAGAGTTTTTGAACTCTATCAGTATTCACAAAACACTGGAGCCCACAGTTTGATATGCAAATATGTGTCTGGAAGGCTAGGATTCCATTTTTCTTTTTCTTTGATATGGAAAGTTGTTTTTAGTTTAAATGATACTATTTATTTACTCAAAAAATCCCAATTTCTCAATGCCTAAATGGATCACAGAGAGACACTTTTCCTTTGGTGAAATTGAAGGAATCATGCCTCAGACTGGGACATTACTGGCCTGCATGCAGATTTACAACTTATTATTACATCTTTTGTGCAAGAACTGAGAAATATTAGATGTGATGGGAGCAGTTTTTCTCTTTCATTAAATATATATAGATTCAAATACATTTTAAGGGTTTAAATTAAGTACATTTATTTAGACTTAAATTGAAATGTTACTATTGAATTTTTTTTCCATATTTGCCTTCTAATTAGTTTCAGAAGTGCATACATATTTAATCAAACCTGATTTTATTAAGAGTATTCTTCACACAGGTTTTTTTTTTTTTTTTTTTTTTAATCAGCACTTTAGTCATTTTCAAGCCTGTAAGTCAATCTGGTCTTTAGAACTTAACCTGCTTTTCTGTCTTTCAGTGTCCTAGCAATATAAACACACAGATGTGCAACTGCACCTTGAGGTACAGATGGATACAGAATCAGAAATGTACAAGTCAGGAATATAACCCTTTGTGCCTGGATTTCACTTTCTCATGAAGTGCATTCATGTAGCTTTCATTGCTTGCTTGTACTTTCAGTCTCATGGTGGTTATTTCATTAGGAAAGCTTTTTTTTCCTTCAGAGCTTTACAGCGCTCTGCATTTTTCACAATTTATTATAAGAGGTGCTGCAGTCTATATAAATAAATACTCAAGTCTTAAAATACAGTTTAGCAATTAAAGAATTAAAGGTGTGGTTTACAGTTTCCTTTTAAGTCTTTATCCCAGTATGTCTGAAAGCTTTTTTGTACTGCAGCCAAATTTGGAATAGCTCAATCACCTGTTCAAAGTAACAAGTTAGAAATTTGCAAATGGGAAAACTCTGAGTAGGTTGCAGTAGGTCAGACTAGTTTTACTTGGAGCCATTATGCAGATAATTGCACGGCCACAACTTGATCTCAGAGCAAACCAAAATGATTAAAACTTCATTCTGAAGCAAGAGGAAGGATGAGGAAAAGATTTACAGAAGTTGACATTGCAAGTTCTGTGCTCTTAGAAATTGTTATTTTCAACGTTAAAAAGATGATAACTGGTATTTTGGACAGTATTTTCTCTCTCGAGTAGACTAGGGTTGTTGATCTTTGATGCTGTTGTAGGCATTCAGCTGCTAATATGGTGCAATAAGATCAGATCTTTAGATAGAAGCAGTAGTACTGCTGCCTCAACTCTAAATGCAGGTTGGGGTTTCATTTTGTTCCCTTGGTACAACATCCCCATCATAGTGGTTCAGAGCTATGACCAAGCTGAAGATCCTTATGTTCCCTCTGTGGTAAGGAGGAGAGGGATAATGAACCAGGGAGTTCAGTTTAGGGGTTTGGATGGTAGTTTTCTTGCTTTTCCTTTTTTTTTTTTAAAAAAAAAAACTGCACTACTACCTCAACTGTTGTGCTAATATAGACATAGTCATGTCCTGATGGATGTACTGTGTAATGATGAGTGTGTACATATGAAACTGAATTATACGGGACACAACATCCTCTTTCCCAGCAAACTGCAAATGTTATCTAAAAGCTGCTTCCTTTTGTCATGTTAGAGGAGGCAATTTGGTTTTATACCCTTCTTTAGATGATACCAAGCCTTGTACACTTTATAAGTGTTTCTAAGAAGTTGAAACTTTCTTAGATGCAAATGACTTTCCAGGTGGCCTTAGAAACAGTTGTTTGGTTTGTGAAATGATTAGTTCTTTTCTACTTTGATATTTTATTTGCTGTGGTGGGATAGGACTGAGTTCCTGTTTAGATTTACAATTAATATATAATAGGTGTTGTGTCCTACTGAAAGTGAAGAACTTATAAATGTAATGGAAAATGAATGATGAAAATATGTTCAATCCTTTGTTCCAACATTAAAATTTGGATTAAAAATTGTTGCACTCACGAAGATGCTGTTAAAATATTCTTTATAGGTTTCTGGTTTTGTTTTGTTTCTACAGATATTTCTTGAGCTGCTTTATCTACTCATTTAAGGATTGCAAGGGAAAAAAAAAAACAACTGGGCTGCTTTACCTGGAGACATGAGCAATAACTAGAATTCAGAACTGTTCAGGTAGGAAGGCAAGACAGGATTTCTGCTTCTTTGATAGAAGCAGAAATCTAGATAGACAATGGCTCAGAGTAGGGATAAATCAGTGGTATTACACTGAATACTGACTCTTTGGCCTCAGGGCCCCTCGGTAATACAAAGGTTCCCCTGCAGGAGACCATTTGACTCAATCTCTGATCACAGTTGTATGCAGATCACTACACAACATTCAAGGTAATAATATATATGACCTGGTAGTGACAAGGTATGATATGGTTACTATAGGAAGAATTCTTTGCCTAGAAAAGAGAAATCTCTTCCAAAAAATGAATACCTTAGTGAATGATTGTGTTGGCTTCCAAAGTAGGGTAACAGCAATGCTGGAACGTTGCTTTGAGCCTGGTCTTGAAGTGTGTGTGATTCTTGTCCATATAACATATTTAAGTTCAGGATGCAGGAAGATGCCCAGGACCTGAGAGGCATTCTCAGTTCGTTGAAACATGTATGTGCCCCAGAGGGCACATGTGGTGCAGGCACTAAAAGAAGGGGTTAATTCTCTGGAGGAGGTGGTGGCTGAACTGGAACACTTAGGAAATTAGAAGCTCTTTGCAGGAATGTTGTGGATGTGAAATTATTGTGTTTGAAGAATTTGTAAACTTGCATTTTCTAACATTTAATAGTCCTCGCATATAATCAGAGAGTCCAGTTTAGGTTTCTCCTGACACAGATCTCTCAAAAACAGGCATGGCAGTTCCCTTTTGCTGTCTGCAACATTCAGTTGTTTCACTTTGGGTGGTGGCTGCCTCTTCTGCAGGGTATTCAGCTTACGTAAGAATTGCATTTGTGCTGTTCTTTACTGAGGAGGAGATTTAGATCTAGATTCTGAACCAATGATTAAACTAGTAATGTGATAATAGACTGAAACTGAAAAAGCAGAATAGCTCCTGAAGAGTAGTTGTCTTGTTAGACATGTAAACAAATGTGCTGGAAACTAAGAAACTGAATTCTGACTTTACAGCTGAAGTTGCTTTGACATAAAAATCTTTCAGTCTTCTGTTAAGAAAATTGGCCCACCAAAATCTCATTGTCAAAGTTCTTCCCCTCCCCTACTAGGAGTATGATAAATGTTTTAAGTAAAGGGTTTCAAATGATTTTTGCAAAGTCTCATAAATGTTCCATATGTCACTTTCACTAAAATTATAATCTATTATCTCACTCAAGTGGAATAATAATGCAATGAAAAAACTAAATTTATCCCAGGTGCCCCAGCAGGTTGATTCTTCATTATGTATTAATCATTAATGGCAATTTTCCATGGAGCATCTGCCAGTTCTAGTGAGCTGAGCTTCCAGAAATGATATTTTAATTTTAAGCATAGACACTAGCAGAAGAGAGAGAGTGGGTTTTTTAAATCAATACTTACTTAAGGTGCATGTGCATGAACTAGATGAGTACATATATTACTTCAAGCAAAAGTACAAAATATTTGGATTTATAGACCTTAATTCAAAGATGATTCTTGTTGAGTTCTAACTTTCTGAAATGCTTTTATTTCTCAAATACCACATGCACTATGGGTAAGATAATGACAATTATCAGCTAAGATACTTATACTAGTATTTTTATGTATATGTATATGCAAACTAGTAATATAATACTCTTAAGGATTTTAATTAAGTCCAGTTGAGGAATTTCATTCTGCCACTTTGCTACATATTTGGAGTGAAATTAGTCTGTTCTTTTTTCAGAGTGAAAGAACTCGGATAAAAAGTTGTTCTTTTCATTTTTTAAGATGTGTAATACATTGCCATCTACACTTTAGATTTAAATGAGCTTGGTACAACGGCTGCATGTATGTCTTTGCCTCATGAATTCAAATTGACAACTGCGGTACATTCTGTAAATATATAAATGAATAATAGTAAGTTATATTTTTCTGTTCTCAAAGCAAGTGTTTACTACATTTAAAAATCCTTCTGGAATCTGTCCTTGTGTATATCTAAACTATGTCAAGTTCTTTATACTCTCACAAAGAGTATGTCTTTGGCTGTGCCTTAAGTCCACCTTATTTTTGTGCTAAGAAGATTTGAGTGTGCAAGATGAGAGGAAATAGTCATTCAGCCAGTGCTAATCCCTGACCTGTATGGTTACTTGACAAAAATCAGAGTAGGTCAATGCATAATCTTTGTGTCTTGGCACGCATTATGTTTTCCTTTGGAGGAAAGTTCATGCTACAGGAGTTGTATATATCTGAATATTAATTCCCTAGTGCAAAAGTATATACTACAGAGTATATTTAAATATTTTCATTATATTACTTAAAGAATATTTAAATTATTTGAAATGTTTTATTTGGGTTAAACAACATCACATTTGCTATGCATAATAAAACAGTTTTTGAACTTATGTGCAGCCAATTGCCCAGGTTAGAAACAAAAGGAACAGTGAGTTCAGGATTTTGATTTCATTGTGGTAACTACTCTCTAAACTCAAAACAGAGCTCAATATGGTATGACCATTTCTGTTTATTGTAGACATTGAGTCAGTGATTACTATTTGTAAGTAAGTCTCAGTTGGTGATTGATCCTTCACCCTTGAAAGATGAGTTTATTGAGTAGATGAGGTCACCCATAAGAACACTGAAGCTTGTAGCACTGAGTAGCTCTAACATCTTACAGAGATTTAAGGAAGTGTGGATAAGCAGTTTTGGACAGTAATGTTTCTGACTCAGTTCTTTCACAGAATAAAATGCAAGTGGTGGATAGTAAAACAACTGAAAAGCTAAAAGACGTTTTGAAATTTTAGATATTTGATATCCTTCTCTGTATAATTTATCAAGCCATATATAGAGAGATAAATGCATAAAGTAGAAAAAAAGAGGGAGATGAAAAAGGTGACTTGAAGATGCTCCTGATGGAAAGAGTGTAATGATGTTACCTGACAAAAAATCAAATTCAGTTCATGATTGTGTCAGTGAAGCAAGTTATATTTTCCAGTACTGTGTTTCTTACATGCATCTTTCATGTTCAGTACCAGCTTCTACTGTGAACCGTGTTTATACTGTAGAACTCATATGCAGGCTTTCCTGTTTAAATGTCCCAAATAATCAGGAAATTAATTATATATTTTTAAAACGATGGGAAGAAAAAGGAGAAAATATTATTACTTGTTTCTAATATTCTAGGTGTTCTTTTAAATGATGAATGCATATTCGAGTTGAATGTGATTTAATCTGTGATACATGTCAGTATTTTCTTTCAAACATGGCTAATTTCCCTTGAAATTCAGTAAAGCAGTTTTTTTTCTAGGAAATACTTTTATCTTGTATAATGTTCTTTTCACATGAATACAATCTAGACTAGCAAATAAGAGACATATAAAAGAAAATGGGCATTAGGTTTAGAGGTGTTAATAGTTCAGTTTTCGCATTGCCTGAATAGAGGAAGAAACTCACTTTTGATTACTAAGTGACAAATACCTTAAGATTTTTGAACGCTTACTCTGCTGATGCACAGAACTCTGGGAAGGCACTAATGAGAGAAAGATCAGCTCTCTTCTCTATTTGCAACATAATTGTGTACCATTTTATCCTGACAAGAAAACAGCGGCCAGTTTGTTCCTGAGTTCTGAGAGTATTTGATGCTCAAATTCATTGTAGGTTTTGGCTTCTTGCAGTTTGATTGAAAAGAATTGGATAGATAATCTAGAGTGTGCATTTATCAAAAAAAAAAAAAAAGCAACCAAAACCAGCCACCACCACAAAGAAAAAATCATTAATTTTTCCTCCAAGTCATGCAGTTTTGTTAAATTTGTAAGAAATCGGGCAAAAAAAAAAAAAAAAGAACAACAACAACAACCAGAAAGAACTAATTGTGGGAGTATATAAATGATTAAGGTGAGCTGTTTGGGATAGGTCATAGAGCAATTGTATTTCAGATATTTAGATAATGAAGTTACGTTTTAATTCAGATTTCCAAAAGTGATGGGGAGGATTTCTAAGATAGTAACTGGCCACGTGGTCATAGTAACTCTCTGCAATCAGGCTTCTGGATCCCTGTCTTTCCTAAGGTTTTACAGGTAAAATGCTGTAGATGTAGCACTTTGTACCTCACCTTGGTGTTCCACTGAAAATGCTGAATATAATATCAGGGTTTATATGTGAGATTATAATGGCTAGAGTTATGCATGTGCACATGACATCAGTAGGGAGACTGAAGGGAATTGTTTTTCTCTTCAGTAGTCCAATTAGTTGTTTTCAAAGGGACATTCTTAAAAGTAGTATTACTTCTATTGGTCAATTAAACTGTTTTCTTGCTATAAACTTGCAGGATGTCGTAGCAACTCTTTGCTATCAAATTCAGATTTAGAATGTAGTACTTCACAGGACTCCAGTGCTTTAGGAAAAGTCCTGCATATAGTGTGAAGTGAATGTTCTCCTGTGATTTGATGGTTCTCTATGGTTTTCTCGATGTATTAACTTACTTCTGGAAGCAGATGGACAGTTTAGCAACACTGCAGAAAATTCTTATGTCCACCATCAAGACTACAAAGGTCTAGTGCTACAGAGGTCCTTAATGTGATTATGATAGTGACTGTTTTGGTCTTCAAACTTTCTTTTCAAGCAAGGTTTGAGCTTGTGACATTTTCACATTATAAATTAAGAAATACACCGTACAGTTGCAAATAGAATAACAGCTTTTAGAGTGAATTTAGAGTGAAATCTGAGGATTCTTGAGATATTAAGCAGCTGTTTATACAGTTACTCTAAAATGTTGACAAACTTCCAAGTTGTCATTTATGTTTGTCTGGAAACTGTATTTAAAGTAAGAAAAATCAACATGGAAAATGGTAACTCTTTGATCTCTTCACATTTACTACGGATTCAACACTTCTCAAATTGTATAGTGATAAAATAGAATGCAGAAATTCTCACAGAGCTCTGTGGCTGCTGTGCTTATAAAGGATGAACACAGCAATAGTAATTGGATTTGTGCAGAACACTAAATGCGTCAACAAAAATGTGACTGGTCATTTGACTTAGCTTAGCTTCACTGAGTCCTCATGACTTTGTTATCTGAAGTCCTAAAATGTTTCATAATATGGTGTCTTTTGTGTTTTTTCACCTTAATGAACCTGACTAGAAATGTCAACAGCTCTTTTGCAGTCTTGAAGTCACTACATGTCTCTAGAACAGAATAGAATAGAGGAAATCTAAACTAATCTTTTGATAAAGCCACAGAAGGGATGACTATGATGTATAAAAAGTAAATAGAAAATTTAGCAATGTTTTGGTTACATACTTTTGTAGACTTCTTAGCATGGAGCCTGCCGTCTTCCATTAACATCATGAACTAAAACAATATGCATTTCTTTATTTTACAGGATTTTGATGGATTCATAATGTTCTTTCATATAATGAGCAGCTTAGTGGAATATTACCTGAGAATATTTCCCAGCTGTATGAGAGACTGAGTTTGTTGTTATATTTAGATAATATTTCAAAGATCATTTGGGTTCTCATAGAGAAGGCATTATACTTTTGAAATATTGTTTGTTTATACTTTTTGGCATTTGAACAATGGTCATTTCTTGTGTAATTTCCTGAAATCTGAAGATATCAGTTGTTTGTTTAAATAATCAAACTGTTTCAGATTTTTCAGTTGAAACCTGAAGCGTAATGATAGAAAAACAAACAACAGTTTAAGATTTAAAAAAAAAAAAATACACCTTTGAAATCTGAATTGAAGTCCTTGGATTTGGGGCCATGAGGGAAAATGTTATGCACGGTAATGGACTAAATCTTCGAAGCAGTAGACGTAAGAGGAAACCTAAGTGAAAAGGCTATTCTGTGAAAAAAACTTTTTTCTGCCAGTGTTTGGTTCTTTTTTTTGGGGGGGGTGGAGGGGGTTGTTCAGTTGTTTATTTTTTGTTTATTTTCCCTA